>NW_027186376.1:2564206-2594847 GCF_028583685.1 Petaurus breviceps papuanus | reverse complement strand
CCTGTTCCGTGGTGGGTGGGTGTGGGGGGTGTGTGTAACAGGTGACCACCTGCTCGGTATATCGGGGCGCGCCGGGGCCCGCTCTGGGCGGCTCCGCAGTGTGGTGCGGGGTGCGGGTGCTTGCCCCTCTTTTAACAGGTGGGGAAGCTGAGGGAGTGGAGTACTCTGCCCCCCCTGCCCCCCCCCCCCCTTTGGCCCCCCGCAGGGAAGGGTCAGATCTTGGGTTCGGGTGAGGCCCCTCCTGCCGGAGTCCCCGGGTCGCCTCCTGGGTTTTCATCTCACTCACTGGACGGTGTTTCACCTCCCCTTATCTCCGATCATAAGGCCCCGGAGTGAACGCTTCCTTCCTTGCCGCCTGGCCCTTGGTCAGAGCTGGAAGGACCCAGCCCGCCGGCCCCGCAGCCCTGGAGGCTGGCCTTTGTGTGCGCCCCGGGTGCCTGGCGTCCAGGCAGAGCCCTTTCCCCGGACCCTCTCCAGAAGGGTGTGATTAGCATTAATTCTAATACCTGCACCGATGCTTCACTCCAGGAGGTACAATGGGGCCTTGTCACTGATGACTTCGGAGTAGCTAGGCCTGGCAACTTCAAGTGGTTAATCCTCAGAGCCCTGTGTGGTTTCCTGGAAAGAGTGTTGGCATTGGAGTAGGCAGAGACCCGAATTCGAGTCCCACTTCCTCTCATTACTCGCTGTTTGGTCACAGGCAAAATCGTGTGATCTCACCGAGCTCTGTAAAATCAGGCTACCGATCCCATCTCCCTCAGCCACTGGCAGGTTCCTGTAAGGATGTTGTGTGATGGCTGTGAATCTTTTAAAGAGGGGAGACCAGTGAGGGCCAGAGCTGTAGGGAGAGAATCCCTCACCAACGGGGTGCTGCTTTTTCAACCTGATTTAAGAACCAAGGACTGTATCTTATAGTGATTTTAAAGAAATGGATACTTTGGGGCCCCAAAGGCATGTTTATTTCAAGTTTAGAAAGCCCACACGTAGCATCTAAATAGAAGGGTTCTGTAACCGTGGGTGACTTGACTTCACCATTTGGAAAGATCATGTATTGCACCTGGAGAAGAGAAGATGGGAATGTGGTCTTGATCTTCAGGTTTCTAAAGGGTTCTTGGGGGAGAGTAAGGTGGAAGTCACAAGGAGGTCTTTATTGGCTCATTACAGACTTTCCAAACCATTCCAGCTATCTAGTATTGAGATGGCACAGGGCTTCATCAGGAGGGAAATGGGCTTGGTGCAGTGTCATTGAAACAGTGTGATTCTGGTTAAAGTAGAAAAGTAAGTCAAAGGAACAGGCTAGATCATAAAAAAAACAGTCACCTTTTGTTTGATAGACCCACGAACATGGAATATTTGGGGAAGGACTGCCTCTTTGACAAGAACTGGGAAAACTAGAAAGCATCTTGTCAGAAATTAGGCTTAGAAACCAACATTTTACTTTTTATACCACAGTAAACTCCGTGTGTGTGTGTATACACACACACACATATGAACACACATTCACATATTAAACTATATATATATAAAGGTTATATATGTATAAGGTTACACCATTTAAAGAAATGAGAGAGCAGAAGGAAGCATCTCGCACAGCTAATAAACTGTTGCTGCCCGCTTGTGACACACGTGCAAGAGACAGACAAAGGCCCAATGGCCAGCACAGTGTTTGTACCAGCACCTTTGTGATGGTAACATATCAGAGGCACAGGAAGCCCTGGGATGGGGCATAGCCACTTCCTAAATGTAATGAAGCCTGTTTGTGTGGTACGAAGTGACAGATGGACATTCAGAGAGCCACAGGAAGATTGTTTGAACAGAGGCAGAGGCAGATAAGCCCCAGCAGGACAGCATAGCCAGTGACTCCCACAGAGCCAGTGTGCATGTCACTGAAAAGAGACTGAACTCTGGAGTTCTTAAAAAAGTGATGATCCCAGAGAACAGAAAACGAAACATCCCTTTGCTTGGTAGACAAGCGGGGGTGGAAATTTGGGGAAGAGTGTTGAGACATATTTGTCAGAGTTAGACTCTATTGTGACAATAGTATTTCTATAATACTTTAAGGTTTGCAAAGACATCCTGGAAGGTAGGTACTGTTATCTCCACTTTACAGTTGAGGAAACTGAGGCAGGCAGTGGTGAACTGACTTGCCTGTGGTCACACAACTAGTAAGCATTTGAGGCAGAGTTTGAGCTCAGCTCTTCCTGCTTCTAAGCTCAGTACTCAGTCCCTCGTACCATTGGGCAGTCTCTCTTTGTTGCTTTTGTTAAGTTGTCTTTATTTCTTACAGGTAAGGGTTTGATTCAGGGATAAGGCAGTATCTCAAAATGATCTGACATTATAAACAAAAGGCAATGGTGAAACATTTTTAAAATAACTTTTAAAAGGTTGAAGATCTCAGAAGAAATTAATGTTGGCTTAGTGTCCTAGAAGGGGTTCAGTCTAATGGAAGGAGCACTGGCCTCAGGGGCAGGAGACAGACTCCTAGCAGTAGCAAGTTAGCCATCTCGTTTCTCCCAGCCTCAGTTTCCAGGTCTGTAAAAGTGAGGCTATCACATCCATTTCCTCCCTGGGTTGTTTTGAGGAAAATCAGATCTCACTGTTAATTCATATTGAACTTGTAAATCCCCTAAAACCTCTAGATTGTTTTCAGCCAAACTATTCTCCAATCATTCCTTCCCATCTTGTACTAGAGAAGTTGATTTTTTTGGATCCAAGCATTAGACTTAACATTTGTCCTGTTAAATTTTGTCTCAGTAGATTTGGGCTGGGGTTCTAGGCATCAGGATCTTTAGAATTCTGATTGTCATCTGTCATGCTAGCCTTCTCTTCTGGATTTGTGTGATAGATTCCACCAGCTTGCTATCTATGCCTTTATCCAAGTACTGATAAAATGGTAATCCGTCAGCCAGCATTTATGAAGTGCCTACTGTTTGCTGGTGTTCTAAGAGCTGGAGATAGAAAAAAACATTCTTTGCCCCTGAGGAGCTCATAGTCTAATAGGAGAGATACATACAAACAACTGTGTACAGATAGGAAAGAGGCAGGCTGAAATGGGAATCCTTTCAAGACAGTCTCGGATACTAGATTAAGGAGGACTGGGAAAAACTTCTGGATGAAGCGAAGAATGCTAGGAGGGGGAGGAGAGGGTGTGCCAGGCGTGAGAGCCAGGGAGATGGAAGGGCCCAGAGGCTGCTGGGTAAAGCCAAAGGGAGGATTTTATATTTGCCCGGGTGCTGATAGGAGCCCCTGGCATTCGTTGGATGGAGGTGTCATGGTCAGACCCCGGCTGGAGGAAGATTTATTTGGTGGTTGAATGACTGACATCTGTAGTGAGACTGAGTTTCTAGTGGTCTGTAACGTGTTTTCGAACAATTGAGCACCGACCCGTGTTGCAATCCCAGCTCTCCAGCTTGGTATCCATGTGACTGGTCTGCTTGGGCCCTCAGTTTTCTGTAAAACGGGGAGACTGGAATGAATTGTCTCGCTGGGGCCTTGGAGCTCGGATGTTCCTTGTCCCGATTTCTCTTGTGTAAACCCAGCCGAATGACCCTGGGGACACCCTCACATGGCCGTGTGCAGTGTCTTTGCCTGTCGGACTCCTGACTGACCGAACACTTCTGATCTCAGATATTTGATGCTGGCGAGATGTTTGGAATCATGCAAGTCGAGGAAGTTGAGGAAGATGAAGCTGGTGAGGAAGTGCAAGAAGAGTTGAAAAAGAAGCCGAACCCTGGAAACGAGCTCTGTTACAAAGTGATCGTGACCAATGAGAACGGACTTCGAGCAAATGATCCCAGTAGGTAGGTTTCCGCTTCTGCCTTATGGCTAGAGTGTCTCAGAGGCTTGTGTACCCATTACTTGCGAGCAATACCCGACCGGGGGAGGGATTGAAGTGACGCTCCAGTTAGTGTAAGCCGCGGGTAAACTTAGCTTTTCCAGTGTGGTGCGTGTCCAGCAGTAGCAGCGTACGGCTCCCACTGGGCCTGTGAAGAGGGGGAGTCATGATGAAAGACTCGCTTGGGTGTCAGGCATTGATAGTGAGCTGAAGAATTGGTCATATTGACCTGAATCATGAAGGACCAACATTTGTTTGTTGGCTTGGCCGGGTGAAGAGCTCGGTGGGTGGGTGATGCAAGAATCGGGGGTGGGGGAGGCTTGTTTGGAGAAGACGGGAAAGTGGGTCATGGGATTTCTTAGAAAGCAGACTCCACTTATGGGGAAGGATGTTGTCATTGCGTGGTGGCAGGCAGCTCATCCTGGTTATAGGACAGTCATTTAGGTTGCTGTATTATCTATCTCACTTGTGGAATTTCTTTTTCTGGAGAGACTGAAGAAAAAATAGGAAGTGAATGGTGAGATTTCCCTTTCTCCTTTATTTACAAAGACTGAGTTTTTTTCTCCCCATCGTTAGTGTTCTGCATCCTCTGACCTCAAAGTAAGAAAACCCAGTAGTTCCCCTGCTAACATGTCAGTAGAAAAAGTCTGGAATGAGAAAACTGCTTCTGGGGCCCTCACTGGCCCAGGGAATCAGCACCGATAGCTGTGAGGCGTCTTCCCTCTCTGGACTTCTGGGCTCGGAGGCGGGTGGGGCTAGGGCGGCTCCCAGGCTTCCCTCTGGCTGGCCCAGGCACCAGGTTCTCAGCTGTAGTGTCACCCTTCGCTCCTCCCTCTCCGTCCCTGTGGCCCCCCAGTTTGTCTTGGCACCAGTCAGTCACCGCCTGAGCCACTCTCCTCCATGGCCCCAGCTCTTCATAACCAGCCCCTTCCTTCCCTCTCCGAACCAGCTACTTCCTATTCCATGCTCTGGCAGAGGGAACAGGAAGACCTGAATTCAAATCCTGTCTCAGAGCCTGGTCATTTTGCTTCCTTTGAGACCCTTCTGATGCTCCCTGTCTGTCAGGTGCTGACCTGTGACCTAGCCTAGCACAGAGAGGTCCCTGCCGTGCCAGAGTCACAGGTCTGGTCCCTGTGCCTAGAGGACATTGCTCTGGTCACATGGCACACAAGCCAGATGAGAAGAAATCTGGGATCCAAGAGGTTAGGGGCCTAGCCCAAGCTCGCCCTGTCAGCCACGGTAGAACTGGGTTTGGGGCAGTGGAGGGGCACATCGGGCAGGGCACCAGGCATGGAGTCAGATCCAGCCTCCCACACTCCCTGGCAGTGTGACCCTGGGCAAGTCACCTAACCCTGTTTGCCTCCGTTTCCTCATCTGTAAATGAGGTGAAGCAGGAAATAGCAAACTCCTCAGTGTCTTTGCCAAGAAAACCTCAGATGGAAGCACCAAGAGTCAGACACAAATAAGAAATGACTTAGTGACAAGAACCAAAGAGCTGGGATTGGAAGCCAGGTCCCCGACCCCCCAGGGCAGCCCCCTCTTCTGTCTCAGGAACCATTCACGTAGAACATCGACAAGACAGGGACGAGAGCGGCCCGGCGGCAGGTGGGCCAGAGGTGTCTGGAAGGGCTAAAGAGGGAGAAGGAGGAGACGGCCATCGTCAGAGACTTTGCAGACCTGCTGTGTCAGAGAGGGGTCGACCCCATGGGCAAGACGGGGCGCTTGGTACAAGTGGCGAAGGAGCCTGTACCATCTCTGTGTCCCAGAGCACAGTAGGCAATATCGGGGGGTCAGGGCTTCCTTCTTCCTTTTTGGAAGTTGGGAGACCATTTATTGTAGAGAATATTTTTGGTCAGATGAGCCTGGCCTTGATCATTCCTCCTGGGATGTGTGGAGCAGAGGGAGACACTCAGGTTGGGGGCCTGGGAGCCTGGGAGCATGGAGGGGTTAGAGGCTCATGGATTCTCAGGGCTAGAAGGAACCTTAGGAATGGTCTGACGCCCCTTTTTAATTCTCAGAGGGCGTAACAGGCCCAAAGAGGGGGGAGTAACTCACCAGAGGTCACACCGCCATGCGGAGCTGGGCTGGGAATGGAGGCCTGTTTCTTAACCCCTGCTCTGTTTTTCCTTCTACCCTAATTCCCTTCCACAGTCTCCAGGAAGTCTCTACCCATAGAGACTGTATGTGATAACGATACAGTAATGACAGCGATAACATGTTAGTAAGCAGATACACAGAGAGTAGATGGAGACTGACCTTGTAAGCTGCGGGTGCCCTGAAAGATCTCCCGCAGGTTTGAGCCCAAGGATTCTGAGAAGGAGAGGGATGACAGGGGTGGAGGGCAGCCGGGGCAAAGGTGAGGAGGTCAGCCAGCTTAGTCGGTCAGTTAAGTGTGAGATGGCAGGAGTGTTGTGTGCTCTGTAGATGGAGATGTGTGCAAGGCAGATGACAAGGCAGGCCCCCTGGTGAGGAGTGAGGGCCTCACACCTTAGGAGGATTAGGAACGGTGAAGGTGGTGCTTGAATCGGCCTGGGGTCAGCCCATACAAAAGCACTGAGAGACCAAGTCTAGAACATGGGCTGGAATTGGGGGTAAAGGAGGCGTTTTGTGTGAAGGACTTGGTGCCAAGCTGGGGGTTGTACTTGATCCTAGAGGTAGAAGGCGACCCCTGCAGTTGGTGAGGGAAGGATGATGTGGTCACTTGGGTAGTTCTGTGGGTGATGGACTGGAAAGGTCAGGAGTGTGAGGCCACTGAGGGCCCGCACCAGGATGGGGGCGGGGGGTGGGAATCACAAGGTTTGGTGTGGTTGGATGTGTAGGGGAAGCACATCAAGGATGAGAACCTGGTGGTCAGGAGTGTGAATGTGACCCTTCCACTGGGCAAGGTGGGGCAATGGACAAATGAAGGCCTTTGAAGGGGAAGAAAAATGGAATGCAGAGAGCAGCCGGGGCAGGGGAGGGGAGTGAGGCCACATAAGTGGGCTGGAGCGGGATGAGAGGACCATGTCACCTGCCTGCCTGCTCTGCCCGTCAGATGGAGGCTGGTGCTGCCCCCAGGACAGCTTCCTTGCAGGGGGCCTCGGTGCTTCTCACATGAGTCCCTGCACTGCCCACAGAAGGGCTCTCGCTGCCTTCTCACTCTGGCTTGGCATCACTGCTGCCCCAAGGGCCCGAGAGGCTGCAGCCTTGTCAGACGGCTTCTCTCCTGGTGCTTTGGAGTCATCCTGTTATGGCTTGTGGCCACTCAGAATTGGGCTCTGCTCTCCCTCTGTTCACCACTCGGGCTGATTGGGGCCTTGATGGGGGTCCTGAGCCTTGAGAGGCACCTGTTCTCTGTTGTACAGGTGATGCTTGACCTTTCTCTGTTTTTCCTTCACCCCTCTCCTTTCCGTCTCCATCTGTTCTCCCTGGCTGTCTTTTCCGTATTTAGTGTCCCTCAAGGCAGAGTGATGGTCAGTCTCATGGCCTTGGCGTTGCCACGACCTAGCCAAGAGACAGCCAGCGGGGATCCGTGAGTGCCTGGGTACAGCCTGTCTGCCGAGGGGCCTGGTAATCCTGATAATGGGTTCTTTGTTTGTTTTGAAGCATATTTCTCATTGACCACGCCTGGACATATCGCATAGAGCATGCCCGCCAGCAGCTGCTGCAGGTTCCAGGGCTGCTGCACCGCATGGCCAACTTGATGGGGATTGAATTTCATGGGGAAATTCCAGATGAGGGCTCTGTGGAGCTGGTTTTGGAAGAGATGTGGAAGTTCAACCAGACGTACCAGCTCTCTCAAGGGGTAAGGTGTGCTTGCTTCTGGCCATGGTGGGCCCTGAGGCCTGGCCCATTGGAGAGCTGAATGCAGCGGGCCTTGTTGCGTCTGTAGAACGCATCTCCCCAGAGAGGGGAGCCAGGCCGGGCCGCTGCTGACAGCTCCCAGAGGTGTCGGGCTCTTTGGTGTCCTTAAGCTTAGGTTCATTCAGTCTCCAGTCGCTGATCAGAGGGTATGAAAAGAGAAGGAGGGACGGCTAAGTGGTGCAGTGAATAGAGCACTGGCCCTGGAGTTAGCAGGACCTGAGTTCAAATCCGGCCTCAGACACGTAACACAAAACTAGCCGTGTGACCTTGGGCAAATCACTTAACCCCAATTGCCCTCCAAAAAGCAAAAGAAAAGAAAAGAGAAGGAAACTGAAGGGGAGCTGGACCTTGAGGAAGATTGTCCTGCTTCTGTCCTCCATCCGCGCCTTCTTCCCCAGCTCAGGAATTAGTTGGTGCTTTTTTTTGTCATTCGCCCAGGCCCCCTCTTTGTGCTAAGCCTCTTCTCCCTTATGGGGGCTGCTCCCCAAACAATCCAGATGCCAGGCCTGCACCCAAAGCCTTTTCAGTTTAATGTATGGAGCCTTATGCTCCAACTGCATCACCTTCAGGAACCCAGGACCCATCGTGGCCATGGTGAGGTGGCAGAGAAAGGCTTTGAGGAAAGGTTTCCCCACGAGGCCGATAGCATGAAGGCCCTAGATGGTGCATGGCCCAGCTTTGTGCTTAAGTATCAGCCCACACCAGCGCAGGACCCCTTTGGCTTGACAAGGCAGGGAGTTCTAACCAGCTGGTACATTATCCCATATTCAGCTCTGGCAGAAATGGAGGCCTTCTGGCCATCAGTTGCCAGAATTCTCTTTTGCTAGTGGTAGGAACCCTTGATGCCCTTGAAAGTGTGTGGGCTGCTTCTGTGGACACAGACCAAATGAGGGAAAGGCAGCAAGATGCTCATGCATCTGAATGTCAGCAGTTCTGTGGGGCAACTTTTACTTGTCCTTGAGGACTGTAAAAGTGAAACGGTCACCTTGGAAAAGGAGGAAAGGCTCGCTGCTACGTTTGCAGTCTTCATCAGGCAGAGAGCGTCTGGAGACAAGGAGAAGAGCTTCTGCAGTGCTCAGAGAGCTTAGGAGGGAGCCAGGAGAGGAGCGGCAGCCCTCAGCCTCAGCCCTGCTGTGCTGGCTGCACTAGTCGCAGCCCCTCTCACAGCTGCCTTGGCTGGACTTCTGCTCTGTGCCTCTTGCCTTGGATTGTCCCATCTTCCCATGACGTCTGCAAAGGGGCACAGCTCTGGAGTGTGGCCCTATCAGGAAGGAATAGAGACTGACTCAGGCTTGGGTGTGAGAATTACCTCGTGACCCTCCCTCCAGGCCCTTCAGCCACCACATCTGGGTGGGACCTAAAATGTAAGGGAATAGCCCAAGTGAGACTGGCTTTGGGTTTGGTTTCCCAGGTCAGGTCTTCTGGCTTCAGGTCGTTTTTTTGTTTGTTTGTTTGTTTGTGTTTTTTTGGTGTTAAGTGTCTGAGGCCAGATTTGAACTCAGATCCTTCTGACTCCAGGGCCGGTGCTCTATTCACTGTACCACCTAGCCGCCCCTCCAGGTCCTTCTTTATAGTGGGTCCCAGAAATCACCTATTGTCCATCTGGCTAGTGCAAGTTTTGCTTTAAGAAGTCTGGAGAATTAGGGGCGGCCAGGTGGCTCAGCGAGTAAGAGCACCGGCTCCAGTGTCGGGATGACCTGGATCAAATCCGGGCTCAGATACTCAGCACCACACCCAGAAATAATAACTGGCCGTGTAACCTTGAGCAAGTTACTTAACCCCTATTGCTTTAAAAAAAAAAAAAGAAAAGAAAAAAAAAGTCTGGAGAATAATAAACCGCTTGATTGTGATAATGAAAATCCCTTTGTTGGGATGGAATACTTTATTGAACTTCTAGGTTAACGCTATCTCAATTCCCGTGCCCTCAGCCCTAGCCTAAAAGCTTAGCAGAATCTTACATGATAGAGTAGAAACAACATCTAGCTTGGAGCCCAGACCAGGGCTTGAAATGCCACCTCTGTCACTTATCCGCTCTGTGACTTTGGACAAATCATCGGCCCCTTTGAGCATCGCTTCTCTGGCCTGTAATCTGAATCAGGATTACGGGGTAGTTGTCAGAATCAGATGCCATGCTGCTGATTTCCTTGGCACAAGCAAGTCCTAGAGGAGACAACTCCGCTTTCCTGTGTGGGTCAGCCGCCCTGGAAGTTGTTCAGAGCAGTGAGCAGTAAAGACTGAATGCCAGAATGTCTCTATCTCTGACAGTCGAGGATGGGAACATGTCAGTGGTGGCCCTTTAACCAGGCTGCAGGGCTGGCATTCAGTTCACTCTTGTAAAGCTCTGAATGATATGTTCTGTGTCAAATGATAGCATTCAGTGATAATGTTACAAAAGTCCCCCACTGGTTTTCTTAGGTCATCACCCTGATGGCCGTATGACATGGGGAAGGTGACCCAGGTTTTAAAGGCTGTGCCAGTCTGCTGCGTACCCTGGGTGGGCCTTGCCAGTAATCCACCCTCGCTGGGCTTTCAGGGCAGGCCGTGGGTTAGGCTAGAATATTGGAAGAATCCCATGATTTTCTTTGGTCGTGGTAACTCTGAAATTCCAGACTTTCTACTGAAGAGGATGAAGGTTTGCCACCAGTGGAATGATAGATCCTTGAAGTGATGTCAAGGCCACTCAGTTAGAAAAGTTAAACCCCCAAAGCAGAAAAGCGAGTACCCACCAGTGGAAGGGCATGGCACGCTAAGACAGTGCTGTTGAGGAGCGTGAGCCTTTATAATACGGCTTTTCTACCCTCTCTCTCTCTCCAAAAAGACTGCAGAGGAAAAGGTTCCTGTGTGGTATATCATGGATGAATTTGGATCTAGAATTCAGCACTCAGATGACCCGAGCTTTGCAGCGGCACCCTTGTTTTATATGCCTCAGCAGATTGCCTACACAGTTCTTTGGCCCCTGAGAGACCTTGAGACAGGGGGTAAGTCTGCCTTTCCTTATTGGAATCAGTCCCCAAACATCAGTACAGCACCTGCTTGTGTCAGATGCTGTGGATACACATCCAGAAGAGGGACCCACAAGTGCACACGCATGCACACGCACACACAAAGTGAATAGATGCTCATTTACACAGGAGAGTTAAATACAGGGTCATCTGAGCAGCACTGGGGGGATCAGGAGGGGCTTCATGCAGAGGGTGGTACCTAAAGCAAGCAGGGTCTCTGAGACAGGCAGACGTAAGGAGGGCGGGCATTCCAGGCATGGGGGATGGCCAGTGCTAAGGCCCAGAGACAAGAGGACCAGAGGGCAGGCTGGTGTGGCTCTGTCACCAGATACAGGATGGGGAGCAGTGGGGGCCAGGTGGTAGAAGGCTTTGAAAGTCAGGCAGAGGAGCTTGGGCTTTGTCCTGGGGCCAGTAGAGAGTTGTGATGTGGTCAGATCTGTGCAGAGGATGGCCTGGAGCAGGGAGAGGCTTGGGAGGGACACCAGGGAGCACTGTCCTGATAGTCTAGGTCAGAAGGGACTGGGCCCTGAGGTGACCAAGGGCACCAAGACATGTGGACGTGGTGCCAAGCTGGCGAACCTGGGGATGGGGGCATTTGGAAGGGGCTGCTGGGTGTGTAGGGAAAGAAGAGGAGATCATGTCTAAGGTTCCTGTTGGGGCAGGACTGACGCCTAAGGGAGAAGCTGTAGCTGGCTGTCTAGACCTGAGTCCCCAGCGCTGAGATTAGAGTTAGCTTCAGGGAGCTGATGAGTCACAGAGCGAGGGCAGAGGCAGGAGGCAGGGGAGCTGCCGCAGTCGGACAGGAGCAGTCAGAAGGTCATGATGGACAGTGTCAAACACGGCAGACATGTGTTAGGAAGAACAAAGGCAGAGAAAAGACCCTCGGGTTTGGCAGGAAAGGTCTTTGGAGGGAATAAGGTTGAGAAAGTGCAGGCCGCAAGTGTAGACAAGGAGTTTGGCTGAGAAAAGGCTTGAGTGAGAGAGTCAGTGAAGGTTTTTTAAAGATGGCAGCAGCCTTGGCAAGGAGAAAGGCGACCTCTTTGTCGGACCAGAGGAGAAGAGGAAATAGATGATGACATTAAGGGGTGTTGAAATAAGGAGAATGGCAGAAGGAGCTAATGGTGCATAGGAGCCAGGGCTGAAGTTTGTCAGGAGAAGAGTGATGAGTTGACCAGGGATCCCAGGGTAAAGGACAAAACAGAAGTGAAGTGACTGACTGTTGGAGAGGAAAGAAAGTGAAGTCAGGTAGGAGGAATGGCCTGGGAAAGTGGAGAGGGGTGAGAGGAATGGAGGTCTCACGGAGTGTAAAAGCCAGGGGAGGGGGTGCAGAGCCTAGGGACGAGTGGCATGAATTCTAATCAGGGAACCTTATGGGTGATGGGAAGATCTAGCATGTGACCATGCCTGTGTTCGGCTCCTGTGGGGCAGAGATCAAAGAGATGGGAAGTTGGGCTCATCTCCGTCATGGGGATGTCCCTACATGGGGACATCTACATCAGGAGCTCTTAACCTTTTTTGTTTCCTGGCCCCATTGGCACCAGTCTGGTAAAGCCTGTGGACCGCTTCTCAGAATCCTGTAGTTAAATACATAGGATTATGAAGGAAACCAGTTACGTGGAAATAAAAGATGTGATTTTTTCCCATCCAGGTTCATAGATCTCCAATTTACCTACAGACCCCTTGGGGTCTGGGCCTTGGAAAGAGCCCCTTATCTGTATGACTGTTAAAGTCCCCTCGTATAAATGAGGGCAGGAGGTAGGGAGGAGAGATCTTGGTGGGCCAAGTGCTAACCTGAGAAAGGAGGCAGAAGGAGCTGGGCAGACCACAGCTGGGTAGATTTAAAAACAACTTTTTTGAGTAACACAAGTAAAAGGAGAGTTAGGAGGTTACAAGGGGGATCCAGGAGTGCTCTGACTCCCCTCCAGGACTAGTGTGTTGGGTGGAGAGAAGGTGTAGCCAGTGCCGAAGAGCATCACGAGAAAGCAGCCTGATCTCAGCGAGAGCTAAGGAGCCAAAGGGGGAGAGGAGGGCCAGCATGTAATGCAGGAATTGTAGCAGCACAGCAGAAGGGATGGGTGCTGTTGGATTGGCATCCGGACGGCGTCGAGTCGTGGGAGAGGAGAGGGCGGGCGAGCCGTGGGGCCGATGGTGATGGATGAGAGCAGAGCTTGCTCTCCTTCCTTCCTCTCTCCCTGCTGGCGTCCCTTTGCATGTGCGGCAGCTGCCCAGTGCTTAGCTGCCCCAGCAGGCAGAGGAGAGATGCCCAGAGCCTCGCTACCACCTACTAAACCATGTACCTTGACACAGAGGAGGTGACCCGGGACTTTGCCTATGGAGAAATGGACCAGTTAATCCGGAAGTGTGTGTTGTTGCCATGGGTTCCTGCGGACGTGCTGGACGTCAGCTCCTCTACCCCCGAGCCATCGGAGGAACACTACCAGGTATGATGGCCAGGCATCGCCACAGGCCACCTTGAGTACTGTCCTTGGTCTTCAGACGCTAGGAGGCCATCTCTCAGATAGTCACGCCTTTGGGCACAAGAGGTGCTTAGGCCAGACAGCAGGACCAGGACCTCGGAGACAGGGTGGGATTCAGTATCGGGAAGAACATCTCTGCTCCCTGTGCCTCCTCGGGCCTTATAAGGGTGGTGTTCTTTGGGGGGTCCCTGTCTCGGTGCCTCCTTCACACTCCCAGCCCCCTTACCTTAGACTTGTCCCCCAGAGTACTGGACGTGAAGTCAGGGAGACCTCAGTTTGGATCCTGCCTTTGTGACCTTGGGTCAGTTTGCTCACCTGTAAAAGGGGAGTGATATTAATGCGGTCTGTCTCACGGGGCTGCTGAGATAATAGGCATAAGGTGCACACTTCTTAAGTGCCATTGGTGTCACTGTTTGTCCCTTCCTGTTGTTGGGGCACCTCTTGGAAGCCCGCCCCGGAAGGCAGGGTCTCTCTGCCTAATTAGCATCATGAGACCAGAGGAGTTAGAGTGGGAGCCTTAGACCCAGTCTTTGCCAGGAGTTCTTCCCCTTCTCCAGTGCTCTGGACACTCCAGGGGGTCAAACCCCTGTGGGAATAATGTTGTAAATGCATGAAATAAACTAGAATTAGAAATCCATCTTCTGTTGAGATAGAGTTGTCTAAATAGTTTTCAGAACAAGTTCACAGATCCCCCCAGGCTAACCTCTGGTCTTGCCCAGCTCCCTCCTCACGGAGGCAAAAAGGCTGACCTCTACAGAGGTTCGGCAGCTTGTGCAGGGTCGCCTTGGAGTCAGGATTCTAACCCATATCCACTCGAACTCTAAACCAAGCGTTCTCCCCCCCCCCCCCCCCAAGAACCGTGCAGTGTTAGGGTTGGTCAGAAGAATGATGACCATCCAACCCAGAGAAGAGAAGAAAGAGAGCAGCACTTTGCCAAAGGGCTTTCTCCCAGTGACCCTGTGACACTTTAGCAGCCGTGTGAATGGGAGGAGCTTTCAACACAGGGCCAAGTGCTGGAGGCCACAGGGGGCCAGTTCTCATTGGTGTATGGGAGGGAGTGGGAATTGTAGCAGTAACAATAAGAGAGACAGCCTTCAGGAGAGCACGGCAGCCGCATTGCCCTCTTTGGGAGCCCCAGAATCCATCGGAAAGGCATGGCAGTGAGGTTGGCTGGCAGCTAGGACACCTGGGTCCTAGTCCCACCTCTGGTCACTTACTGGGGGACCTTAATGTAGCAAGGTCCCTCTCCTCTGGATCTCAGCTCATTCTGCTGTAAAACAAGGGGGTTGGACCACATTGGTGACTCCTACCCCAGAGGTGGGGGAGGTCTGCAAAGCTCTTCTGACCACAAAGCTTTTTCACAAGTGTCCTTGGGCACCATGATGTCCAAATTCAGAAATATGACAACAAACATCGTTGAGTTTCCTAAAGACCCCTCACCCTAGATGGCTTCTAGGCTGCCTTCCATGTCTAAGTCATTTGGTGGTTCTGGCCTCCACATTCTGTGGTTGCCTCTGCAGGTATCAAGACCCAGTAAGTCTGTCCCTTCTCTCAAGGGCCACCCTCAGTGGCCAGCTCACAGGCTGACCTCTCAGAAAAGAGTCTCCTGAGCCACGTGCCGAGGGAATCATTGCCTGGGCTACCCATGCTGCCTCACCCCCACTTGGATCACGCAGCTCTGGCACCAGTCATACCTAGAACTGTTGGGAAACATCCCTGACTTGTGAGCCCTGGAGATGCCTCCAGGCTCTTACTCATGGAGCTGAACCATATCCCTGCTGGGTATTTATCATTTCGGAGTCCAGGGAGGTTGGGGGTCATGTTGTCCAACTTTACCTTGTTGATAAAGGGGAAGCAAAGAGTACATGATTTAACCCTATATACATAGTTGAGGAAACAGGCTGAGCAAACAGCAGTGACCCTTCCATGGTCCCAAGCTCAGAGTCCGAATTTGGACTTGGCCCCAGCTTTTCTCCCTCCAGCTGCAGGGCTGGGAGGAAGGGAGAAGGAGGACCCAGTGGCTACCTTAGAGCTCTGAAAGTATGTATGTATGTATGGATGTATGTACATGTGTGTGTATGTATGTATGTATGAAAGGAAGAAAAATAAGCTTTCTTGGAGCAGCTCTGGGAGAAGAACCCGGGCTAAGGGAGTGAGGCCATGGGGACAGGTTGTTAGCTCTGCAGAAGGAGCTGACTGAAAGTGGCTCTGGGAGTGTTACTGCTTATGCTGCGACCAGAAGTGAGTCAGAAGACGATGGGGTCAGTGAGGGAGAGCTGCCTTCCCTCTCCCACCCCCATCTAAAGAGCCCCACGTCACACAAGATCCAAAGAGAAGAATTTGGATCTCAGCCCGGTGCCTCTGGCTCCAGATGCAGGGCTCCTTGCACAAGAAGAAGCCTTCAGAGGTCAGCAAGTTCAGCTCCTTCAGTTTACAGGCACAGGACCTGGGCTTCCACGGCAGTCACTATTCCTCTGAGCCTCAGATTTCCTGTCTTCAGATGGGAATCCTACCACTAACCCACCCTTGAGCTTGCCAGGAGGAAGAAGCCTGGATTCCTGAAGTTCTGGGTCAGTGCGTGTCCAGGAGCGGTCAGAGGCTGGACTCTTGGCTCCTTCCAGCTGCTGAGGATTGGGAGAAAGAAAATGGAAGCAAGAGACTGAACACTTGCATAGCCTGTCTGCATCGCTGAAGCCAAGTGGTCTGGAAGGCATTTTAATTTTGGACTCTCTAACTCAGCATCTCTTCTGAGAATTTGTGTCTTGCCTCAGTCTGTGGTTTGGTCTCTGCACTATTAATCAAGGACCCGACAGCCCAGGGG
Organism: Petaurus breviceps papuanus; assembly: GCF_028583685.1. Classification (NCBI taxonomy): domain Eukaryota; kingdom Metazoa; phylum Chordata; class Mammalia; order Diprotodontia; family Petauridae; genus Petaurus; species Petaurus breviceps. The sequence continues at coordinate 2,578,869 of NW_027186376.1, read as the reverse complement.
AGTTGGACGGGTGCTTTACCTTCATTCTCCGTGCGTTTCTGTAAAACTTAGGAACCCTGAGGTTCTGGACTTGTTAGAGCCTGAAGGCATCTGAGAAATTCTTTTGTCCTGTTTCCCTTTCTATAAATCTGATGAATTCCTGTAAATCAAGCACTTTCTTGGTTTGAAAGCTCTCCCTTTAGAATTCCAGCGGCAGTGGCGGTGACACTTACAGAGAAGGAAGCCTCTGTTTCCTGGGCCTGACTCCGGGCCTTAGCCCAGAGAAGCTCAGTGATCTGCTTGAGACAGTGGGTTGCAGAGCAGGAGCTTGGACCCCTGTCTCCTCACTCCTAGGCGATGTCTCTTGGCCACAGCAAAGCTGCCCAGTTTTCTGTTTCCAAGAGAGAGATCTAGACAGTGTAGGGATTTTTTCCCCAAAATATGTGTATTTCCCTCTCTGCTATTTTTCATCTGTTTATCCCCCTCTCTGTCTTACCCCCCAATCCATTTTTTTTTTTTTTTAGTTTTCCCAAATGAATTTTCCACCAGTGTAGTTCCATGGATTTCTCACAATACAGTAACACAGGACTCTGGGCAGTGGAATGTGTCACAAAGTGAAAAGGGAATTCTTATTTTTTTTGGAGGGGGAAGGCAGGGTAATTGGGGTTAAGTGACTTGACCAGGATCACACGGCTAGTTTTTGTGTTAAGTGTCTGAGGCTGGATTTGAACTCAGGTCCTCCTGACTCCAGGGCCAGTGCTCTATTCACTGCACCACCTAGCCGCCCCCTAAAAAGGGAATTCTAACACACCCTGTTAATTTTGAGAACCCTGAGAAATGACACCAAAAGGTCTCATGCATTGTTCTCCTGAGAGCTCCTGTGTTCTGTTTCCTCCCAGGCCATTTTAGAGGAAAACAAGGAGAAGCTTCCTGTTGGAATAAGTCCACCAGCTTATCCCAAAAGTCACGTATTCAGGTACGTCTTGTCCCCCTCAGATTGCACAGGAAAGTGTTTCTCTCCCTTGTTCTCTCCTGACCCTGAAAGACCCTTTTCCTAATCAGTTTACCCCTTTCTCATCACCCAGGGGTGGCAGCAGGGAGGTTTGGGCCAGAGGCCGCAGGAGGAGGGTCCAGGGGTTGAGTGGGCTGTAGTGACCGGTCTATACCCTGAAGTCATGCTGCCCTGGGGTGGGGGGAGAGCCTTCCTCTGTGGACTCATTTGTTCTGGGGCTTCTGGACCAGCTTGGGCCGTGGACCTTTCTCAGCCGTGTTTCTGAATGCATAACATAGGATGCAAAGGAATCCGGTTCTGTTGAGATAGTGTTACCTGGATCTTTTTTAACAGAGTTCTTGGATGCCAGGTGGGAAGTAGCCACCTTCATAGATGGGCTCAGGGACAGGGAATTGTGCGAGTGTTTCACCAGTGCCTTTGCCCGGGAACAGAGATTCCCATCTAGGATGTTTGCACTGTTACAAGGCGTTACCAGGGCAGAGGTTGAAATGCTCCCTGGGTGGGTACTCCCAGAATGAAGCCTGCCTCCTTTATGACTCTGATTCACTGAAATTGCATGGTGTCGGGGGGGTGAGCATCAGCCCTGGCCTGTTTGATCAGGCTGGAATGGTGGCTCTAACTGCCACCATCTGTGTATGTGACCTGGGGCGAGACCCCAGCACCTCATTCCTTTTTACTGATGGAGAAACTGGCCTAAGCAAAGGTCACTGAGATCCATGAGTCAGGCCAGGGGCAGTGCTCAGTGCTGGCGACACTGAGAACGGCACCAGAGCTTGCGGTGTGATGGGGGCTACGCGGGGTCCCCACCTTCAGTGGCAGATCTGGGAAAGGAGGTTTGGCTTCTGCGTCTGTCTCTGCGAAGGTGGCATTGCTGGGAGTGCCAAGGAAGCATTCTGTTGGAGGAGCCTGCCTCCAGACTGTGGAGCTTCACACACCCAGGATGCTTGGAGTCGGCTTTGCAGGTTACACAGTGAGACCTGCCAGGTTCCGGGGGGGGGCCCTCAGCAGCCGTTGGGCCCAGCTGCCCACGCCTTGCCCAGATACTGCAGCAGCACTGCTGCCGGGCATCGCCCGCTGCTCGAGGCCTGCTAACATGCCAGCAGAAGGGGGTTTCTCAGGATCCTCGTCCAGGAGCTGTTAGTGCACAGTAAAGGGCCCATTTGGTGTTGGCTGGTTCTGTTTTTTTAGCATTCAGCTTCAGAGTAATAGCTGGGGGGTTAATTGTCATCAAACTCGAGGCCCAGCCTGGTTTGCTTTATGTGCCTAGCTGTGTTTGGGGAACGGTTCTCCTGAATTGAAACAAAATTGAGGGGTAATCCTCTGATTTTCTGCTGTTAATGAGACTGGGGAAGCTGATGGTAGGAAGTCCAAGGACTGGGAACTGGCGAGCTTTTTAGGTTCTGCATGTTGGGAAGGGCTGTTTGGGAAGCTCTGAGCAGGCCCAAACCAAGGCCTGGCAGAAAGCAGGCCAAGCTCTCCAGCGTGGGGAACTGAGCCAACTGTTTGGGACTGAAGGAGTGGTCTTGGTTGGACCTGGGAAGGTATCTATGAGAGGGTACACCCAGCTGGCCCAGGTGGAAAGTCAGAATTGGGGGAAAAAGACTGGAGGAGAGAGGATTTGCACTCAAGGCTCCACTCCTTGGTGTTTTCTTGGCATCACCCCACATGGTGGAAACCAACTTTCTTTTAGGCCCGCTGTTGGGGCCCCCATAGTTTTGTTGCCGTGGCTACTTACACAGCCGTAATGATGCTGATTGCAGCCTGTGTGGCTGTTGTCCAGCATCCTGACACAGAAGGCCACAACATTCCTTGGTCTCCTGCCTTCCAGGGAAGGGAAGAAGTGGCATTCTGTCAGCTGCCCGCCCTGGTCCCCTCGCCTGCCTAATCCCTAAGAGGGGACTCCGCTCTGAGGCCAAACCTCCTAGGGGTCTGTAATGACCAACTCCCGCCTCATCTCAGACTCTGAAACCCTACCGGCCCCCCTCGTTCTCCCATCGCGCACCTAACGCCCCACTCTAAAGCTGTCCATGCCTTGTAATAATAGCAGGAGCTACCATTTATAAAGCAGCTTAGGTTTGCAGAGCGTTTTACAGGTTTTGTCTTATTTTATCCTCACAACAACCCTGCGAGGTTAGTGCTGTTCCAAGTGGGGAAATGGAGGCACACTAGGTCCTCTCTGGAATGCTTGCTTCACAGGGAGCCAGCTTCTTTCATCTCCACTCAATCCTCCTCCTCCTCCGTCTTCTGGTGACGCAGCCTCTCCCGCCTCCCTTCCTCGCTCTAGCTGCACTCCACGTCGTCTCCCCCTCCCAGCTTGCTGGTCGAGGCAGGGGTGTGGGAATCCTGCCACTCCTACCTCTTCTTCTGCCACTGTCACTTGTCCCCGACATTCCCTCAGTCCCTGTCTACCACCCACTGCAGATTCTGGCAGCTGCCCTGTCATGACTCAACATGCTTCTCTGCCCCTTTGCCCCTGCGTTCATACTGGGGGACGTCAGCGTACATGTTGATGCTCTCTCAGATGCCCCAGCTGCCCAGGTCCTCAGGCTGATCACTCCCCATGATCTGCTCCTCCAGACCCACATTCAGGAGCTTTAAGACCCCCCTCCTCTGCTCACGATCTGCTGCTACTCCCCCTGTCCCTTTGCCTTCCAGCCCCAGGCCCTGTTCTCCATCCTCACTGTGACCTCCAGGCCATCAGCCCTCTGCTAGCTCTCTCCTTCCTTGCCCATCCTAACCCCTCAGTGACTGCTCACCTCAGCTGTGCTTCCTTTAACGTAGCCATGATCTGGCCCTACCAAGCCTCATCCTCAGGGCCTCCCCCATCTGCTGAACACAGGGTATGTCCCCTAGCCCCAAGTGGGCCCTCGCTGCTGCACAGCCTCATCTGGACGCTGTCCCACTGCCCGCTGAAGCTTTGCCAGCCTCCCCATCCCTCCTCCAGCCTTCTGTGCCACTCGTCTCCGCCAGCAAACCCTCTCCCATATCTCCAGTGAAACAGGTGGAGGGAAGGTAGAAGGTGCTGCAGTGGGACAGTCCTGAGAGCCCCCCGCTGGGCCTGGTCTTGCAGCCAGGCCAGCACATACTTGTTATGTGATGAGCTGGTGAGGGTTGGATGCCCTGTTTGGATTCTGTCCCTTGACGCTCACCTGGCAGCGGGCTTGTGACTAGTCTGAAGGACTCGGCTGCTGTGTCAGACAAAAGTAACATATTTATATCATTTTCCATCGACTTTGAAGTCACCTTCTGTGTGTGCATCTCTCTGGCTATGGTATAACAGTGAGACTCACAGTTTCTCACAACTGTTCACGAAGTCCCAGTCCTGACAGGTCCAGACAAGGTGGAAAAGCTTTGAGTCGTGGCCCTGCTGCTGTGCCCGGGGGCACCGTGTGCTGACGTGCACCGCCCAAGCTGGCTGCGGTTGGAGAGGCTGTGCACGGGCTCTCAGCCGTCAGGTCTCTCACAGAGAGGAGACTCCCTAAGCCGAGATGTGTCACCAAGGAGAGTCATACAGATTTTTTGAAGCATTAAAGAAAGTAAAGGAGGAGCCAGCTTGACAGAGAGACCCGACACCCAGTTCTCTTCAAATACCAGAGGGGTTGGTATGTGAGGAAAGGAGTCAACTTGGTCAGAACGGGGTTGGATCAGAGAAGTCAGAGGGAGACCAACCCAGGCTTAGTACAGGGAGGCCTTGTGGGTAGGAAACTTCCTGTCACTGGAGGTATGCACATTGAGGCAGAAGCCACCTTTTGGGAATGTCAGTGAATTAGGCCACAGACTGGAGCCGATGACATCGACTGCTGCTTTGGCACCATGGGCACCTGGGCCCTGGCTGAGTCACTTCCAGGCAGGCAGGCATCAATCGCTCCCCTGAAAATGCCAGCCTCTCCCAGCATGGCACCATCCCTCACTTCTAGGTGTGGAATCAGCCCTGGAGATGTTAACCAACCTTATCGCACTTAACTGTTCGAATTCACACCAGAGCGCTGGTTTCTGGAGTCCAGGCTGTTGCCTTTTCTATTTTAGCCCTGGATCCATAAAACAAAGAGTACCCAGAGTCATGGGACCTTATTTGAAAGGAAAACCAAAGCACTGTGCCAGGCTCCTCAAGGGATGTTCACAGAAACCCAAGACCATCCCTGCCCACAGTCTGCCTCCGGTACCATGGGGAGCAAGCTTCAGAGTCCTGGCTGGCCAGACAACAAAAGGCCTGCATCCTGGGGCCCCAGCAAAGCGCACATGTACAGAAAGCACCAGACCCAGCCATGGGGGCCTTGGCTTGTGCCGCTTAGCGCCTGTGGGGCCAGGGGTCTCAGTGAGGCTTCACCAGCTTAGGTGGAAAAGAGAGAATGCTTGCCTGGCCCGTGAGCAGAGAGAGCTCTGAAAACCCAGCCTCTAGAAATAAGCACTCGTTCTTGGAGGAAGTGCATGCAGCCTCTGGGTCAGACCAGGACTCGTGACTGCTGGCCAGGGGCTGGTCCTCTGACCTTCCAGGGTCAGAAACTTGATGTGATCCGGCGGTGAGGAAGCCTTCCTGTCAAGGGGGTTTGGGACGCCGCAGAGGTGATGGCTGTGCTTGAGGCCTCATTCTCCTGCTCTGTGTGACCTTAGGCAAGCCCCTGCTTCTGCAAGCTTCACAGAGAACGGAACGTTGGGCTCCGGATTTCCGAGGTCCTTTCTAGAAGTAAGCCAACTCAAACAAAATTAAACATGCATTTGTTATTAAGATGATATAATTTATTAAAATATTGAGTTCCAAATTCTCCCCCTGGAGAAGGTGGACAGTGTGTTAGAGATTATACATGTGCAGTCATGCAGAACGTCTCTCCATTAGCCATGTGGTACAGGAAAGTACAGACCAAAGAAACCCAGAAGAATAAAAATGTCAGAGTGCACTGAAGTCACCTTCAGATCCCTCTGGAGGCGGGGCGGACGGGGCTTTCGTCATGACTTCTCGGAGTTGTGCGAGTTGCTCCCAGTTCAGTGTTGCTGTTACTGTGTCTGATGTCTGGTTCTGCTGCCTTCACTTTGCATCAGTTCATGGAGAGACTGCCTCTCTAGCATCTCCTACATCCTGTTTTCTTGAGTCGTAGTATCAGGGTGTCTGGGAAAGCTAAATCAAGGGTTTTTGTGCCTGCAGTAGAGGGGGTTGGACAGTCCGATGAGGGAGCTTGTGTTGCCTACAAAAACTAATTCATTGTCTGTAACCACGGTCTGCAAACTTTTTGATCATGAACTGCTATCAGTTAAAAAATATCTGTTCGTGCATCCCCCTGCATATGACTTTCGTACTTTAAAATATGTGTACTGCTCTGCTAATAATTATGTGCATTGTAAAGCTTAGACATTTTAAAGAATGAGAGAGATGATAGATTTAATCCCAGTCACTAAGAGGCCACTACAGTTTGTTGAATAGGGGAGTAAGTCAGATTGTGCTTTAGGGGGCCTCCCTTAGGGATGCATTGGAGGTGGGAGGGACTGGGGATGGAGATGCCTAAGAAGATCATCCCAGTGATACAGGCGGGTGGAGCAGAGAGAAGGAACACACCCGAGACGTTATGCAAGGAGGAGTCACACGCTGTTGGCGGCGCACCAAGGGAGTTACCGTCTAGGAGAATGGTGCCCTTGACAAAAACAAGGCTGGATGGGGAGAGGTCTTCAGTGCAGACTGATCCTTCCTCCTCCTGTCCTGCTGCCCAGGGGGTGCATGAGACAGCAGCTATGTGATTTGGGGGCAGGGTCCTCTCCCTGCCATGTGAAGCAGCTGCTAGGTGACTGTGGGGCAGGATTTCACCTGCTGTTGTGGGTGTCCTGGGAGCGAGGAGGTTATAGCTGTCCCAGGCCGTGGTGAGGTGACCCCGGGGTCACACGGTTGGCTGCTGACGTGGGAGAAGAGTGGAGTTGACCCCTAGAGTCATGCCCCTGTCCTCACGTGGGGGTCCTTGACAGTTGACTAACCGTTTTACACATGTTACCTCACTGAAGTTCACAACGTCCTTGTGGAAACCTGGGCTTGGGCTCTTTAGTTAACAGATGAGAAGACTGAGGCTGGGTAAGGTGCCCAGGGCACTGGTGGATCCAGCCAAGACAAATACCCCTTTTTAGCGATGGGAAAGCTGGGTGTTCAGAGACTGTCTCTTCTGTGGACAGAGAAATGCTGCTTCCCTTCTCTGTTTTACACAGATCACTGCCCCTCAACTCTCAGCTGTCATTGCAGTAGACTTCCTTCTCCTCTAGGTGTTAGAATTTCCCAGGGTGCAGTGGTTCCCATCGGTCTGGTCCCATTTTAGGGAGGCCACTCTCCTCCCTTCTCAGGTGACGCTGCTGACTCAGCCCTACCCTGGCCCTCTGCAGAGCACTGGGGTGACTTACTTAGGAAGCCTTCCCCTCATCCTCACCTTCCTGGCCTTGTCCAGACACAGCACTGGCACTGCTGCACAGACCTGTCTCACAAGAGAGCGCGGCTCAGCCTGAGTGTCTCCACCCCTGATTTCAGTCCCTTCCGAGCCCCCTGGGAGAGCTCTGCGTCCTCAGAGTAGCTGCTCTTTCCTGGGACAGGACGGCTTTTTTTGTCTGGGCCCTCAGCACTGCATCCTGCTTCACTGATGTTTGAGGGATTGAATGAGCAGGATGCTGTTAATAATGCTTTTGAGGAAGCTTTTCCTGCCCATCCTTGTGGGCAGGACGGTGACAGTGAACTCGCTTAGAAAGTAGTTGTTTGACCAGACACCAGGAGTCGCCCTCGAAGAGGGAGGTCCCTTGGGGGTCTGGGCTGGGCCCTGGGCTGCTGAACCTTCGTTTTTTATCCCTAGTTTGGTTAAGGAATGGATGTCACATTCAGCCCGTTTGCAAACAGCCCAAGGCTTTGGGGGATGGCTGAGCCGCTGAATGACAGGTTCCAAGAAGTGGCCATCCAAGGGTTGGACCGGACCTAGAAATAGGCAGTGGACTTGAGATGAGCGGGAAGTCTTAGTCTGAGCACAGAGAGATCAGCTTTACCAGCACAGGACAGACAGGCAGGCAGCCCAGACCAACTGGGCCCTCACTGTAAACACAGATTCTGTGCTGAGCACTAGGGATACCAAGACAGCCCAGACACCTGGTGCATACATAACTACAAGATCTCTCCAGGCAGGGGTGGAGAGCCTGCCGCCTGGAGGCCACACGTGGCCTTCTAGGTCCTTGGGTGCCTGCGGCCTGTAGCCTGAGCCCAAGTTTTATAGAGCACTTATTATTAAGGGGATTTGCTCAGGGAAGTTTGGGTTCAATCAAAGGGCCACAGTTGAGGACCTAGAAGGAGGCTCATGTCCTTGAGGCCATGGGTTCCCCAGCCCTGCCCCAGAGCCAAGAGAAACATGGCTATTTTGGGACCATGGAGGACCAGAGTCCTGCTCTCTTCTGCCCCGGTCCGGCCCCACCTGGAGCATTGTGCCCCATTCTGGGAAGAAGAGGGGTGGTTAGGCCACATGGAGAGCATGGTCATGGTGGGATTGTGCAGGGCAGAGGCTGACTGAAGGAGGCCGTAGACCATAGATTCAGGCCTCAGAAGCTGCTGAGTAGAAGCCCCTCATTACATACGGAGGAGGAAGCAAGGGAGTGCCTTGCCCCCGGTCCCACTGCTGCTGAGGGTCTGCGGCTCTGATCCAGCTGAGAGGCTTGGGGGCAGGACCTAGAAGAGGCTCCTCAGGGCCCGAATGCTTTCTGGTGGGAGGGGGTTCCATGTGCTCAGCCTTTTGTTCCCTTCTAGGGTTTACACCGATCTCCAGCAGGTACTCAACAACCTCAGGCACCCCCGGTTTCAGTTCACCACCTTGGAGGCTGAGGCCGACATCCTGTACAACTTCTCGCATTTCAAAGACTACAGGTAAGGGCAGCCCCGCGGCTCCCTCCCCGGGCTCTCACCTGTGCTTTGTACCAGTGTTTTCCTCCGTCTGTCCTGCCACCCCAGGGGCCCCTCCTGGTCATGACCAAATGGCCATCTGTGGTCAGCCTTGTTGCGCTCCCGTGGCCCCAACTCCTTCCTAGGAGAAGGAGAACGCAGTAAACCGTCCCTTCTCTGGATGGAAGACGTTGTTTCCTGGTGTGTTGTTCTAGTTGGGTGGGACTTCCTGGCTCCGCTCCTCTGTTCTGCATCCATTCACACAAGCCTTCTGTGTCTCTCTGAACTCCCCACGTTTGCCGTGCCTTGTGTGCAGCGGAAGCTTAGTCTTGTCTGAGGGCTGCTGTCTCTCCAGGGCTCCCCTTATCACAGACTACATGAAGCTGGCTGTCACAGGCCCGGCTGCGGGTCCCTGCTCTGTGCCTCACTGTCCAGCAGGGCTTTGGGCTGGACGGGGCATTGTAAAGGCCAAATGGCGGGTGGGTGTGCAGATGACTCGTGTGACTGAGTTTTTACTGGACTTGCAGGAGACTCAGTGAAGAAAGGCCTCACGTGATGCTCAACCAGTTTCCTTGCGAGAGCCTCCTGACAGTGAAGGACTGCCTCGCCTCCATCTCCAGGCGCGCGGGGGGCCCTGAGGGGCCGCGCTGGCTGCCCCGGACCTTCAACCTCCGCACGGAGCTGCCCCAGTTCATCAGCTACTTCCAGCAGCGAGAAAGGAGGTAACACGACCAAGGGCTTCCTGCCCCTCACTGTGCCGTCCAGGCCCCCACACCCTGCAGGTGGGGCACCCCTGGCCACAAACCGAGGCTCTGCTCCTTAGGAGCCTTGGATCTGGGCAAGTCACATTTATCTCCCATTCCTCAGTTTCCTCATCTGTAAAGGGAGGAGACTCCCGCCTGCCCACAACACGTGGGAAGCTTTCTCCGGGCGTTGGAGCTGCTGGGTGGCCCCAATTCACAGGCCTTTGTGAGGACGCACTTGGCAAGCCCCCAGGCCCTTAAGAGAGGCAAGGGACTGGTGGCGACCTTCCTTCCTGGCCTTGGTGCTCTGCTCTCAGAGCTCATTGTCTTCTCACTGCCTGTTTTATCATGGGAGACGCTAAGCCCCAGAGAGATGAGCAAGGAGACTCGCCCCACTCTGGGGCCAGCGTGCCTAGCGAAGGCTTCTCCATTCCCTAGAACGTGGAGGTGGGGTGACCCCATTACCCCATTCTACAGGTGAGAAGGAGAGGAGCTCTCAGAGCTGGTAGGCAGCAAGTCCGAAGCCCTGTCCACATTGCTTCTCACCCGGATAGAGTTGGCCTGCAGGCAGGAAGTCTTGAGTTCAGATCCAGCCTCAGGCACTTACTGGCTGTCACTTCACTTCTGTCTACCTCAGCTGTGAAATGGAGCTCATGATGGCACCTCCTTCCTAGGTCAGGACCTAGTGAGTTAGTTATTTGGACAACACTCAGCACAGTGCCGGCACAGAGTGGAGGCCTAAGAGAGGCTTATTCCCTTCACCCCAAAGACCCCAAGAGCTCTGTGTGTGTGTGTGTGCACATACATGTACAGAAAGTCAGCTGGCACAGCCGGCTGCGATTAGTCAGGCAGGATTTCCCCCTGAAGAAGGCGTCTGCAAGAGAGAAAACTCCAAAGGCAGATCCTCTGGGCATGGCCATGTATCCACTTCCCCTGCTTCCCCAGAATGCCCATCAGCTACTGCTTGGTCTGCCCTTTGGGGCCGAGCAGACCACAGGCTCTTCCTTCGTGGGGGGTGAAGCTTAAGCGTCATGTGAAGAGAGCCTGGCATTGATGGAGAGTTGCAGGCTTGCTGTGAGTCTGGGAATTGGCCTGACACACTGATCAGAAAAGGGACTGTCCTGATCAGCCTGTGACAAGTGTGTCCAGAGGTGGCCGCCCCACGTGCAGCAGCCAGCAGCTAAAGCCAGGTGCTTTAAAGCCTTGACAAGACTCAGGGCCACAAGAGCCAGAGAGCTGCCTGTACGCACCAGAAAGGCTGTTTGTTATTTGCTAACTGGCTCTGCTTGGCCAGTTAGCCTAACATCAGTTCAGAAAGGTCTTCCTAATGATGGGAGTACCTGCTTTGGAGGTCAGCAAAGCTGTAAAGGAGGCTCGCACGTGCCTTTAGGCCAGCGCTCAGATGCTGGTCCTTCTTGGCAGTTTTCTTCTACCACATTTGAACCCAAGATGTTATCAAAATCTCCATCCATCATCGGACCAGCTGCGAATCCCTGGCTCTGCCCATAAGTCAGGCTTCATTACAGTGAAGCCCGGGGTCACGCTGGGGGTCATTTGGGGCAGATGCCACACTATCTCACCAAGATTGCCTGTTGTCACAGGGGAGAAGACAATCATTGGATATGCAAGCCGTGGAACCTGGCTCGAAGCCTGGACACTCATGTCACCAACAGCCTCCATAACATCATCCGCCTCCGGGAGAGTGCCCCAAAGGTGAGTCCCAGACTGGCCAGACGTCTGCGCCCACCTCAGCACCCAGTGCATGGGTTTAAGCTGTAAAACTGAAGGGAAAGTCGTGTTCTAGACATTTCAGAACATTAAGGTGGCCTTTAGGGTCACTGCACCCCTCCCCATCACCTCCAGCCTTGCCAGCCCTGGAGGCTCTCTCCCCTGCCCAGGCCTGCTCATGGCCCCTGCCTTTCCTGGGAGAGGAGAACGCAGCCTGGTCTGGGCCGGGCCAGGGGCCTCGGGAAAGCCCAGCTCTGCCAGGTGGAAGGCGTGTGACCCTGGTAATTCCTTCAGTCCCGAGCGTGTGCAGTGAAGATGGGTCTGTCTGACCTCGTCAGCCTCACTGGTTAGAGCAGCTGGTGTGCACATCATGATTGAAAAGAAGATTTTCAGAACTGAAGCGGAGGTGATTATTGTGACCACGGCGAGGTGAGGCCGGCCATGCATTTACGACGCTGCCTCTTGCTTCTTTGCACCAAAGCGTGGTCTGCCCGGCAGTCCTCTGTGAGGCAAGTGGCCTCAGTTCCCTTTTCTGTAAAACGAGGAGGTTGGACCAGATGACCTCTGAGGCGCGTCTGGCTCTAAATCCACGAAGCCCGTGACTCGGCCATGCGGCCCCATGGGCCCCGTGCATCAGGCAAGGAGGCAGGGGCGTCTGTGATCATGCAGCTCATGTCGGAGCTGATGTTCAAGTCCAGGCCTCCTCGTATAATAAGCCCAGTGCTCTGGCCACTGCGCTGTGAGGGAGGGTACTTTTTTCTTTTCTGTAGTGGTTTTTTAAAATAGTTTTTTCCTGGTGCTAGTGAGTTGAGCCCATGTGTGCGTGCCAGAGTTCTTTGGAACCAAGCAAGGCGCCCTGAGCAGTCCCAGCCAGGCCTTGTACGTCTGGGGCCTGCGTGTCAGGAATATCGGTCGTCCGTTCCCATTTGGTCCCTCCTCTCCGCAGGTGGTCTCCAAGTACATAGAGAGCCCAGTCTTATTCCGCCGAGAAGACGTGGGGATGGTCAAGTTTGACATCCGCTATGTTGTGCTGCTGCGCTCCGTCAGGCCCCTGAGACTCTATGTCTACGATGTATTCTGGTTGCGATTCTCCAATCGGTAATCCCAGGGACAGGGACAGGGACAGGGACGGAGGGGAGAGCCTGGGGGGCCGGGCACGGCCTTTCTTGTTTTTACATAGTTCAGAGATTTTATTCTAATAGCTTCAATTAGAGGGCTTGTCTGTCGAAACGAAAACTGAAAACAAGTGTACCAGAGAGGTGGTTTCTGACTGTGTTGAACCCAGTAAGAGTTTCCCCGCCACACAAACCCGTTCTGCCTTTTCCCAAGATAAAGTTTAAGAGTTCCGGTTCTTCGGTGTTTTATCAAAATACAAAAGAAAGAAAAAGTAAGCACCTTTTCTTAGGTAGCGAGGGCAGCAAAGGACAGGGCACCAGAGACAGGCCCAGGTGCTTCTGGCGGAGCGGCCCCACGCCCTCCCCCGGAGCCCGTTGGAGGCCTGCAGGGCCCCACTCTTACTCCCCTCCCCCTCCTTGTCCGCGGCTGTCCCAGGGCTTTCGCTCTCAATGATTTGGATGATTATGAGAAACACTTTACCGTGATGAACTATGACCCCGCCGTGCCGCTGGAGCAGGTGAGCAGCGAGGGAGGGCCCCTGGCGGGAGGGCGCGAGGCCGGAGGAGGCGGGAGGAGGCGGGCCAGCTCCACATAGGGCTGCTGGGTGCTGACACAGGGGCCCTGCCGTGATGCCTAGGCCGGAGGGCAGCCTCCGGAGAGGTGCCAGGGAGGCTTTGAGGCGTGGGGAGAATTCACCAGCTGGAGGAGGGACGGCAGCTGTGTGCCAGTCAGGGCATATGGCACATCCTGGATGCGTGGGGGTGGGGAGATACGGAGTGAATGTGGCAGCCGGCCAGGACAGGAGAGCCTGGTGCCAGGGCACAGGGAGCCTAGAAATGCGGGTGGAGATTGTCACCTTGACTCGGTGGGTCGCGAGCAACAGCTGCAGGGCATGGGTGCGTGTGGCACGGGTGGGCAGGGAGCCGTGGTAGACGCCGCAGGGCTTGTTAACCGACTGGCCGTGAGGAGGGCAGACCCAGCTCCCCCGAGAGCCTGGGCAGGACCGTAGAATCAGAGCGGTCACAGGCGCTCCCTCCCCAAGCCCCGGGAGGTGTAACCCCGTGGGGGGCGGGGGCGTGCCCTGCCTCCTCAGGCCCAGGACCAGCCTCAGCGCCGGCTCTTACAGACTGGTTATGTTTCAGGTTCACTATGATGAATTCATTCCCCTGTTTGAAAAGCAGTACCCAGAACACCCGTGGCAGAGCGTGCAGGTAGGTGAGCCACGGGGTGGACACGGACACAGGGCGTCCTGTGCCTCGTCACCCCCATTCTGTTGATGAGGAAACTGAGGCTCAGTGAGAGGTGGAGGGCTGGCCTCTGGCCTCTGGCCTCAGCCCCGCCTCGTCGTCTTGCCCTGGCCTCTCCCGCACATCAGGCCAGGCCTTGACACGGGGCCCTGCGTGCAGGCATTCGCCTCGGTCCTGAGGAAGCAGCCCCGGGCTGGGTTCCAGGCCGAGCGTCAGTAGCCTGGACGTTCTGTGTGGGCCCTCTCCTGGATGTCCTGTCCTCTGGGCCTCCCGGGGCCCTGCAGAGCAAGTGGAGCGCCACAGTCTCTGGAGAAGCCCCCAGGCCAGGCTCCCCACTGAGCACGTGGGGCAGGCTGCCTCACCCTCGTCCTTCCCTTCTCAGGCCGACATCTTCAAGGCCTTCGCCGAGCTGTTCCAGGCTGCTACGGCCAAGCCCCCGCCCCTGGGAGTCTGTGACTACCCTTCGTCAAGGGCCGTGTACGCCATCGACCTCATGCTGAAGTGGGACTGCTCTCCTCCTCCTCACAGTAAGAGAGCCCTCCCCCCGCCTCTCCCCCTCTCCTGAGCCGGGCTGGCCTTTCCCTCCCGACCCACGACCTTTGGGCCGCACGTAGCCCCTGGTTTTCAGAGGCCCCTCAAGGACTTCTGTGTAGTTCTGTTGTGCTTTCTCGTGTTGGCATCATCTCCGCACTCTGGGGTCGGGGCCACTAGACCTAGCCCCGAGCTCTGCTCATGGTAAGAGCCCTGGGAGCCGAGACTTCCGTCCTGGCCCTGGAGAAGGCGGGCCAGCTGGAGCAGCGCCAGAGCGGTGCCCCCGAGGTCCCGCCGTGCTCCCTCGCTGCGACCCTCCTCCCAGCAGGGCCCTAGGGCCCGGGGACGGGAGGGCAAAGGGCACTAAGGCCCTTGTCTTCTCTTAAAGGACCCTAGGTCATGGGAGGGGGAAGGGGCCTCTCACTGAC
>NW_027186376.1:2548235-2564196 GCF_028583685.1 Petaurus breviceps papuanus | reverse complement strand
TGTGTCTGTGTGTGTTGTGTTATCTGTATGTGTGTGTCTGTGTGTGTAGGCAGCAGGAGCAGAGGACCCTGCAGACTGGGACACAGTGTAGGGGCCTTGGCCTCCGTGTGGGGAAGGGCTGCTTCTTCCTTCCAGACTGGAGTGGTGGCCAAAGAAGGGGCAGTCCCTGGCCCCTGGGTCCTCAGCTGAGAAGGATGCAGATGCCTTCGAGGCCTCAGGGAGGGAGGGGGGACAGCTCTGGGGGGGGCAGCGGGTAGTGGGCGTGCCTGTGCAGAGAAGGCAGGGGCAGGGAGCTCTAGAGTAAGAGGCCCTGGGGGCCGGGGGGAGCTCGCCCAGAGCAGAGCCCAGGGTGCCCAGGTTCTCCAGGCAGGGTGTGGGTGCCAGACACCCCCATTGTGACCCGCTTGTGTCTGACCCCAGGCAGGAAAGTCATGCAGCCCCAGATCCTTGAGGTGAACTTCAACCCGGACTGTGAGAGGGCCTGCAAGTACCACCCCAGCTTCTTCAACGACGTCTTCAGCGCCTTATTCCTGGATGAGACGAAGAACTGTCATGTGACATGCATCGTCTAGGCCCAGATGCCCCCCTCCGCCATGCGCCTCCGGGCCTGGGGGCGGCCCTGGGGCCTGGACTTTTGGACACTTTGTGCATCGACTTTGCTTGGTGGGCAGGAGCCCGGGTCCCGTTCATTGCTAGCCCGGGCACACCCTCTCTCTGGGAGCCATGCTCTCTCGCTGCGGGCTGACATCGGAGGGCGCTTCATTCTGTGATTTCCCCTCTTCCCCCTGGGAGCCTGTGGAATCTTCCGGGATCATGTTTCCCCTCAGCTCCGCGTCACACTCTGAGGAAGAGGCCGAGTGTGCCAGAGGAGCCTCTGGTCTGTGTGTGACCAGCCCCAGGCACAAAGCCCTTCTTGGGGTCTCTGAGATCGTTGTAGGGCTTGTCTCCCCACTTTACAGAGGCCGCTGATTCATGGGAGTGGAG
This sequence comes from Petaurus breviceps papuanus, assembly GCF_028583685.1. NCBI lineage: Eukaryota > Metazoa > Chordata > Mammalia > Diprotodontia > Petauridae > Petaurus > Petaurus breviceps. The sequence continues at coordinate 2,563,212 of NW_027186376.1, read as the reverse complement.
GCGGTTTGTCGCATGCAACAGAGGGGCCCAGACTCAGCTCAGCTTTGTCATCTTGTGGGGATTCGGGACCACACACACGCACACACACGTCCCACTGGCTTCACTTACTGTCTTGTCCCAGTCTGGGTTTCAAGGCTGAAAGGCCCTGAATCTGTCTGCTCCCCATTGGTTTTCTCTTAGGCCTAAACACCTCAGTCATTTGTTTTAAGTCCTAAAGACTCGTTTAAAGTGATCCTGAAGAAGTTGTGTTTTGTTTTTAGTCTGCGTGTTGTCAGTCACAGAGAAGAGGCCGCCCTGTTTTCCTGTTTGGCCCGGCCTGAGCCTGCCTCTGGCATGAGCAGGTCCCTCGGGCTTCCTCGGTGTGCTGGTCTACAGAATGGGCTAACAGTCCTTGCCCTGTAGCCATGAGGGCGCGTCAGATCAACAGGTTTTGTCACTGCAGATCACGGCACCTGTGGGAGTGATCGTTCCGCTCCCGCCTCACTACCCTGTGCCCCGCAGGCCACAGTCGCTGACCTCTGGCTGAAGGACGCTGCGGTTTCCTTCCTCCTGCTGGACAAGGATCATTGAATGTACTGGGCTCCCTTGCTTTGGCTTCCGCCCTGAAGAGCTTTCTTTGCCATGATTTGTAATCACAATAAAGTCCTGATTTCTATTTAATCCAGCCTCGTTGTCAGTCTCTGCGGTCCTCACGGGTTGTAAGACCACGTTCTGGTCAGCAGCCGTCAGGACATCTTCTGGAGCGCCCCACCCCAGCACTGTGGGTTCCCAGGTTGTCATCATGCAGGTCAGAGCCCAAGCACACCACCTCATCCTCTGGGTCGCCTCCCAGGCCGGGCAGCAGGCAGGCTGGCCCACAGCTCCGCCTCCCCCTCCCCACATCAGTCAGTCGCTAAATGCCTGGTGTGCCCAGGACAAGGGATGAAGCACTCCCCACCCACAAAGCTAGACGGTGGCCTTCACAGCAGAGTACCTAAAGCCCAGCAGTGCAATGCAGAGGAGTTGGGGGGTAGGACATCAGTCGGGGAGACCAGCAAAGGCTTCATGTAGAAGAGAAGGGTTCTATTGAGTGTGAGTGAGGAGGGAATGTGTCGTCATGGGCATGGATGCATCCAGGTAGTGGTTGGGGGGTCATGTATGCAGAACAGAGGAAAGGGCAAGGAATGGACAGTGAGGCCAGACAAGAGGTGAAAAGTTTCAGAAGCTAAATGTGTTCTGTTGGATCTAGGAGGTAACTGGGAGCCAGGGAAGTTTGTGGAGTCGGGGAGGGACGGGGTCAGATCTGTTGAGTGAGCAGAGCCTGGCACTTCTGGATGGGGCCTAGGATCAGGAGGGCTCCCAGGCCCTGCTTGTAGAGCTAGCTACTGGACAAGCATTTATTAAGCGCCCACTTAAACAGAGGCAAAGACACCAATTAGGAAGCCAGACAGTCTGACTCCCACGAAGGTCTCAGAAGAGCATCTGACCAAGTACAGTTTGGAGATCTAAGGAGCGATCCCGGAGCACCCAAAAATGACCATGACCTGAGTCCTGGGAGAAGAGCCAGGCCCTCCCTGCTGCCACTAGCCCAGGAGGGGACATTGATGGTGGAAATGGGCTTGTTCCCCATGGAGCCCACAGGGCAGAGGGCTCAAGGTGATAAGGGAAAGTGTGTTCAGGGGAGGGTGGGCTTGGGGGGCAGCTTGGTCATCGTTGGCCTGAATGGGTTCTGTTGAATTTGGGGGTGTTCAGTGACTCAGACAAGGGGCCTGGTGTGCAGGGGCTGCCTTCCCTGCACAGGCCATGCCAGGGAGACACACTCAGCAGGGAGAGGGAGGGACCAATGGAATGCTGTTTCCTTCCCAGGCAGGCAGGGAGGGCCAGCCCAGAGGACAGAGAGGGAGTAAGATGGCATGCCGTCTCTCTCCAGCCTTGGTAGACTGTCCTAGGCTGGGGGAGGAGACCAACGGATGTGGAATGGTTCGTCTCAGCCGGAAGTCAACATGGAGGCAGGGTGGGGCACCAGTGACACCACGCCTTCTGCTGGCCCAGGTTGGATTCTGGAGCCTGGGGCTTTAGATAAATGGAGTGGTGGGAGAAGGAGAGAATTGGAGGCCAAGGCTTAGTTTTTAAAGGCCTCGTACTTGAAGTACTTAGTTCCTGTCTCACTGAAAGGTGATGGAGTGGGGAGTCTTCCCATTTAAGGAAACCGAGTCAGGTCTAGGGGCTCCCATTTCCATTCCCCCAGTTCTTATGCCTTGAGACCCCTGGGAGCATCCTACCATCCCCCCCCACCCAACAGGTCCTTCCCCTTCATCTCATCCAGTCTTCAGGTACCGCCCAGGCTGCCGCATAGCTGAATCTCAAATCGAATGTCTCCTCAGGATGACCTTCTGCATTGTAATTCTGGTATAGCCGGCTCTAAGTTCCTTGAGGTCAGGGACTGTCTCGCCCTTTCAGAGCAGGAAGAGGTCTTAGAGCCCAGAAGACACTTGACCATCTGCTCTGCCACTTGCCCTGAGGACCCTGGGTGATTCCACCCAAGTGCCCAGCACTGTGTGTGGTACCCAGTGAGTGCCTAATAAATGCCTCTTCACTCCTCTACAGCTGCTTACCTATCTGTGTCCTCTTGGGTGAGGTCTCCCCTCTCTGGACCAGAGTCCCATTGGCTGCAAAATAAAGACATCGTGCCTTCCCTTGCCACCCTCCAGTGACTTGCATGAGGATGGAAGGTGGGGATATTGAAAGGGCTTTGGTGACTGAGAAGCCTGGCCCTGGCAGATCCGGCAGAGGAGAGAACGGAGCCCCACAGAGGTCACTCACTCAGGAGGGGCAGCACGGCCCCACAGAGCCCTGGACCAGAAGTTGTAACCACCAGCTTCCTGTGTGACCTGACCTGGTGAAAATGGGCTCTTGACCACAATCTCTGCATCCAAAAATCTAGGACTCCAGAGGCAGAACTTGGACAAGAGTCCCATTTTAGCTACTGGCTCAATTGTCAGTCTGGCCTGAAGTACCGCAGGCACCTGGGCTTGGCCCTGGGCTTTCATGTCTCCTCGCCATCACCCAGTCTGCCCTTGAGAGGTCTTGCAAACCTTGATTAGGATGCAAAGACAGGCCAAAGCATGGAGCTGACTGATAAGATGAAAGTAGGATTCAATGTAAAGTCTTATACTTGGGTCCCCCCAAAATCAATGTCACCAGTCCAAGATGGGGGAGACATGATGACACAAAAGACTGGGAGGTTCCTAGTGGACCACAAGCTCAATATGACTCGTGTTTTTAAAAAAATGTCTTTTACAGCAGCTGAAAAAAAGCTAATGAAATCCTAAGCCACAGGGAGAGAGTCATGATTTCCAGTAATAAGAAAGTGAGTCTCTTTGTACTCTGCCCACTGGGTTGTGCTCATTCTGGGGGCCACCAATATCTTGTCAGAAAGATATTGATAACCCGGGAGTGACCAGAGGAGGGCAGCCAAGAAGCCTGAGGGCCTTGAGTACCTGACAAATGAAGGTGGCCCTGGATTGTGGAGAGGCAGGTCTGTAGGCCGTTATCAGAAGGGTTGTGATGGGGGATGTGGTGCAGGGAGGGAATTTGGAATTCAATTTTTTTTTTAATTTTAAAAGTAATAATGCAATAAAAATTTTAAAGGGGGTGGCTAAGTGATGCAATGAATAGAGCACCAGCCCTGGAGTCAGGAGGGCCTGAATTCAAATCCAGCCTCAGACACTTAACACTTACCAGCCGTGTGACCTTGGGCAAGTCAACCCCAATTGCCCCCCCTCCCCCTCCAAATAATAACAATAACAATTAGATCTAAGAACTGGAGCCTACAGTGAGGAGGATCATTAATAGATAAGTTGTCAAACAGTACAAATAAACAGTTTTCAAAATAAAAACAGGACTGTGGTGTGAAAGCAGGAGCAGAATTAGCTTGGTTCTATTTGCAGAATCAGGGTCAATGGGTAGAAGAAGCTGAGGAGAGGCAGACTGAGGCTGGATGGCAGGAAATCATTGCCAGCAATCAGGCATGCCCCAAAGTGGGGTGTGCTGCCTGGGGGAGAGTGGGGGAGCGGACGCCTCCTTGGAGATCTGCCAGCAAAGGCTGGACAACCACAGCCGCTACCAGCTGCTGGCTGCTGGGGGTGTTTCAGTGAGGATTTCTGTGAGGTGCAGCCTGGACCATCTTACCCTCCAGATCCTGTGATCCTGGGACTCCCAGGCCAGCCTTCTTTCCGCACACCTGTCCACCCCTAGAACAGACTCTACATCCATAGGTGAGTTTCTGAAAGCACCTGGGATCTCCACATCAAAGGTCTACATCACAGCACAGTTGGTGAGAACTTTATTTGCATATAAAAGTTGGTGCCCTGAGCTGCCACCGTATGGCCAAAGGTAGGACCCAGCTTGGCTTAGCGCGACGGGTCACAGACAGGAGGGCTGGCTCACGGTGGAGGCCAGGGTCATTTAAAAGGCTGGCCCTGGTCACGCAGCCCACTTTTCTATCTTGAGACATCAGTAGGGAATTTTAAAATCAGGTGCCACCTTTGGGTGGCCCCCACCTACAGAGGGAATGTGTTTTGTTTCCTCCCCATGCTGACCCGCTTAAGGAGGAGATTTCCAACTGAAAGCCTCGGGTCAGCTTTAGTAACACCCTCTTCTCGGTTCTGAGACCCATCTCAAAAAGGAATTCAGAACTGCTTTATTCAGCATCAGGGCGACGCTTTTTGTCTCTGTTATCCCGCCAGACACAATAATTCAGGGTGGTGGCCATCATCATCCAGGCCAGGTAAGGGTACATGAGGCGGGCAGCCGTCAGGCTCACTGGGTACCAGGACAGGGTGGTGGCCACCGCAGCCCCACTGGTCAGGATGATCTCCACCAGGCCCTGTGAGGGATGAGAAGGGCAGCACCATCAGTTACCAGGCCCCTGAGGCGCAAGCCCAGAAACTTCAGTGTGGAACAATTTCTAGGCAGAAGCTGCTGGCCCCCTTAGCTGAGAGAGGCTGCAAGGCCAGGGCAGGCCTCAAATCAGGAGACACCGGGCCTCAAGCTGCAGCCCCTCCACTGATGCCCTGTGTGACCTTGGACAAGTCACCTCTCTCAGCCTACATTTTCTTAGCTGTTAAATGGGGGTAACAGAATTTGTACTTAGTGCTTCATAATGCTTGGTTGTTCATACACACACACACACACACACACACACACACATACACAGAGCCAAACCTGAATAAAGCCATGATGGAGATAACAAGAGGGGAATGTCCTTCAAAACAGCTCAGATCCCAAGTGCTGCAGTGGTAGATGGTCCTAGTGAATTTCTGTGGCCTAAAAGCCCCCTGCCCTCCACCCTCGGCTAGGCTGATCCGAAGAGGAGAGCCACCCAGGCTGGCACCAGACGGGCTAAAAGCCTTTCCAGCTCACAGTCTGCAGGAGCCATCAGGAGAGGGGAGAGCAGAGGACCAGTTCTGCCATCATTTCCGCCAGCACTAATATTTAACATCAGTATCACTGCTTCTCCCTTGGCTCTCACCAAACAACACTTAGTGTAACCAAAGGGAAGGTCACAACTCCTACTCTGCCCACTCTCTGAGGCAGGAATATAAAAGGCAGAGAGAGACCAGAGTCCAAACTTACCCAGCCCATCTGGTGAGCACCAAAGAACAAGGGTGGCCAGGCCCAGTTGAGAGCCAGCTGCCCAGCATAGAGTCCCAGGGGCATCAGGGCCTTCTCCGTGAAGCCCCCCAGCTCCTTCCAAACCAGGTAGGAGCCATACCTGAAACAGATCAGAAAGGAGGTGAGCTCCGCATGGAAGGCAGGGTAGAAGACCAGTCCCAGAATATCCAGCTTAGAAGCCAAGTCCAATCTGCCCCCAAGCCTTCCCTGTTACAGCAGTCATGTCAAATGGCTCTCTCTCCACCCTCTGCTTGATGGCGAGGGACCCACCTCTCCAAGGCAAATCCCCCTTTGGACAGCTCTCATTGTTAGGAAGTTTGTCCTGATACCGCACCTAAATCTGTCTCCCTGTAACCTCCCCACCCTGATCCTGGTTCTCCCCTTGCGGGCCAAGCATATCCGGGCTAAGCCCTCAGCCATAGGACAGCCCTTCAAAGGCCTGAAGATTGTTCACACATCCCTGCTCAGTTTTCTCTTCTCCAGATTAAACACGTCCAGGTCCTTCAACAAATCCTTATATAAGATGATTTTGAGGTCCTTTGTGGTCCTGGCTAGGCCCTCCAAACTTTGACCCTCTCAAAACTGAGCACAACACTTCAGATGTGGACTGACTTAGAAGAGGCCTGCATGGACCTTTCGAGTTTGCAAAGCATTTATGTCATTGGACTTGGAAGAAGGAATTTTCCCGGAGGGCTCTGGGCCTGTAATTTAATCTATGTGAGAGAATGGACATTCCCTCCAGATGCAGACAGCGACTCATAGGCAAGTTACAGTCTTAGAGAATGGACTGACTCACTGAGAGGCCAAGCAATGGGCCTCGAGTCACAGAGCTAGTAAAGGCCTGAGGCAGGACTTTCACTTAGGTCTTTGGTCTCTATCCAAACTAAGCATCTTTTCCTCTAGCCTGAGGTTAAATTCGTTTTTTGTTTTTTTTTACTCCCCCATCACACTGTTCTCTTATACTGAGCTTGGAGTCCACTAAGGCCTCCAAATCTTTTTCATATGAGCTGTTGTCTAGCCCTTTTCTGTCTGTCATGTACTTGCAGTTGTTTTGATTGCATTTCTTTTTAAAGTTTCGTTGCCGTTTTTTGTTTTTATATTAATAACTGCATTTCCACAGCACATTTGAACTTTACTAGAACCCAGAGAGACAGGCAATGCCACTGTTATTACAGGTGAGAAAACTGAGGATCTGCAGCCGAAGGGTCACATAGCTGGGAAATTCTGATGCCTAAGCCCAGGCCTCCTGGCTGCACTCTCAGAGGCCTTCCTGCCACAAAGCCTCCTTGGCCAGCCATTCTGGAGGTGATCACAGGACCCAGAGTCCCGGTTGGAAGCCAGAGGCCACCTAGTCGGCAGGCAGGCCAGTGAAGCTGATGGACCCTTTTCACATTCTGGGTTTAAATAATTGAAGGAAATGCTAAATATCAATTAGAGGTGAGTGGAAATACAGCTGTGTTTTTTCCCACCAAGCTCACAGACTTGCTGAAATTGTCCGTGGACTCCATATTAAGGACCCCTGATCCAGTCCGGCTCCATCATTTCACAGATAAGGGGAGCACAGCCCAGAGAACTTAAGTGACTTGTCTAGGGTCACGTAGACAGTCAAGGTCAGAAAAGGGACTGTATCCAGGTCCAGTCCACAGATGGAGTGGTCCTAGCACATCCACTCGCATCCTTCCTGGCTCCCTTGTGAGTCACATCTGTCCTCCTCTGGAATGAGTCACAGAAGAAAGAGTACTGGAATCAAATCCAGACCCCCGCCTCACTGTACCAACACCCCCAGGCCCCACCCAACCCGATCGATACATTTTCCTTCCTACGGGAATTTGTTTGTCCCGTGGCCACTGGAGGGCGCACAAGTCACACCACAAAGCAGCTGTTCTCTTCAAACTCAGTTTCAGCCCCCAGAGTTCTCCTGTTCCCCACATAGAAATTTAGAGTCATAGAGACCACTGAGGGGAAGGGTCCTCCCCAGGGACACAGGCAGATGGGTGGGGCAGAGGAGAGAGCGCTGCACCAGCCATCAAGAAAGCCTAAGTTCAAATCCTGCTTTAGACACACACTAGCCATGGGACCTTGGGCAACGCCCTGAGCCAGCTTCAGCCTCAGTGTCCCTGTCTGTAAAATGGAGATGATAACAGCATCTAGCCTGCAGCGTGTGTTGTAGAAACTAACAGTGCCGAGTACTTTACATTGTTAAAAGTACCTGAAATCGTTACACAAATACTAGCTATTGTGATAAGTCTCAGACCTCAAATGTAGGCATCCTGGCCCTGCTTCCCACCACACAGACCAGGAGCTCATTCTCTAAATACATTAGAACCACAGATCCAAGGAACTTCAGAGTTGGCGACATAAAACAGGGTCAGGACTGGGAGGACCTTAGAGCAGAGAGTATCAGGGCTGGGAGGAACCTCAAAGGCCATCTTGCCCAGTTTTTTGGGGTTTTGTTTTTTTAGGCAATGGGGTTAAATGACTTGTCCAGGCTCACACAGCTAGTAAGTGTCTGAGGATGGATTTGAACTCAGGTCTTCCTGATGCTAGGCCCAACTCTCTACTCACTGCACCACCTAGCTGCTGAAGGTTGTCAGTAGGTGCTTAATAAATGCATGATCTCCATTAGAGCAGGTGTTTCAGGGCTGGGTGTGAGTGGTACTGTCTATACTTTCTGACTTACATTTCATTCTCAAGATAAGCCCCCTACAGGAAACAGAGCCAGCATGCCGAATGGCCCTGGCTACTCTTGGATCATTCTGAGCTCCAGGACCCAGAAGCCCCATAGATATTTCACTTCTCACTCAGCCTATAAAACAGGGATCGTAAAAGTGGTCCCTAAAAAAAGGCCATCTCATCCATCCCCTTCATTGGACAGACAGGGAAACTGAGGCTCAGAGAGAGCAATAGACTTGCCCAAGATCACACGGGTAATTAAGTGACAGAGCCTGGATTTGAACCGAGCTCCCCTAACTCCAAAGCTAACACACTTTCCATGCTGCCTCTGCTTCAAAAGCAAATCTTTCCAGCTCCATCCTTCCCCACCCAAGGGTGCCCCACGGCAGCAGCTGAGGGATGCATGTACCCAGAGGTGAATGCCCCAGAAGAGAAAGACCACTTAGGTCCACTGAGAACCCAGAGACTCCCACTGTCCAACCAGGAGGGCCCTGGGGGTCCTGGAGTCCAACCCCCCACTTCACAGACAGGGAAAACTCCCAACCCCCAGAAGTGACTTTGAATCTCCTTTGTACATATATATATATATATGTTTTATGTTCACATTATGATGTTAATTCTCCCAATAGAACATAAGCTCTATGAGGGTAGACAATGTTTTATTTTTGTCTTTGTATCCTAAGTACTTAGCCCAGTGTGGCATGTAGCACACACTTCATAAATGATTGAGGAAGGAAGGAAGGAAGGAAGGAAGGAAGGAAGGAAGGAAGGAAGGAGGGAAGGAAGGAAGGAAGGAAGGAAGGAAGGAAGGAAGGGAGGGAGGGAGGGAGGAAGAGCAGGCATCTCCCTTACAAATCCATTGCAAAATGACAGGGAGCCTCCCCCCAACGACAGTGATGGGGGGCTCACTACCTCCTGACGCAGCCCATTCCACTTTGGGACAGATTTATGGGAGGAAATGACAGATGCCTCCAGACTGTTGCTGAAGGGTCATCCCCAGGAAGAGGGATCCCTGCCCTGGTGGCCTCAAAGGACCAAGAGCCAAGGGGACAGCCTGCACCAGGGGATGGCCTTCGGGATGCATGGGTGCTCGGAGGGCCCCAGTCCAACTCCCTTGTTCTACAGCTGAGGAAAATGAGGTCCCAGGAGCTGGTGATTTGTCCAAGGTCACACAGTAAATAGCTGAACTGTGAGTTGGACCCGATCTCCAGACTCCAAAGCTGACGTTTTTGTTTTTGTGTCATTGGTTCATGTTTATCGATGCCTCTTTTAATATCACTGTCCCCTGCCCCCACCCTCCCCATCCCCACCAAAGAGGGCCCTCTCTGGTCAGTAAAAAACGTAGCCAAGTAAAGCCAACAGTGTGGGCCTCACTCCACACCTGGGGGCCACCACTTCTTTGTGAAAGCCAGGATGAAGGCTTCATCAGCAAGGCCTCTGGAGGCCTGAATGCCAGCCGTGTCCACGCTCTTCCCATCCTACCACGCTGCTGTGACTCAATAAACAAGATTATAAAAATCAGAGCAGTCCAATAACTGAATGGGTTACTTTGTGAAGTACTGAGATTCCCATGAGCAGAAGTACCCAAGCAAAGACTGAACAGCTACTTGTCAGGGGCACCTAAGAAGGGTCCTGCACCAGGTGGGAAGTGGCTCTCTTCCAGCTCAGAGTCTCATTCTAATTCTACCATGCATTTTTGGTATTTAAATGTATGACAGACCTACCCCATAGCCGTGTACAATGTCCCCCAGACAGGACCCAGCGTCCAGTAGGGTGGATGCCAGGAAGGCTTCTTCAGAGTGGCATACCACGTTGGAACCTCCTGGCTTGTGATCCAGGATCCCAGGATGCCACCAACATTCGGCAACAGCGTGAAACCAAGTGCAGGGACCCATGGGGGCGCCATGTCTAATATGCTCTCTGAAAGACAGATACAGGTGTTCTGTTAGGGTTGGTTGACTGGAGTCTAGAGCAGTATGGGCTGGGTTGGGCTGGGCTGGGCCTGGCCAGGAGGCAGAAGGTCTGGTTCTCATTCTGACCCTACTGCTATCGAATTTGTCACCCTCTGACCCCATTATCACTGTCATTACACTTCATCTTTTTGGATGGCAGCAACCCTGCTCCTTTATATCTGGTGTCCTGTGGACTATCCCACAGGCAGATAAAACTACTTTTTATCATTGAGTAAAAGGATTGGGCTGTGAGGACCTCCTCTATGGGCTGACTGTGAGTGGCTCTGGGGCACTCCCGACAGCCAGGGGGATGACAGGGAACTGCTTCATCCGTTCCTTCATGGGTTCTGATATCCTTTGTTAGGTCTCTGCTTGTTGAAAGGTTTTTGTTCAATATAACTTAAAGATTATGAGTATTTGATACTAAAACAACACTGAGGTCCCACCTGACACCTGTGTCAGATTGGCTAATACAACAAAAAGAAAATGACAAATGTTGGAGGGGATGTCGGAAAATTGGGACCCTTATGCATTGTTGGTGGAGTTGTAAATGGATCCAAATATTGCAAAGAACAATTTGGAACTATGCCCAAAGAGCTACAAAACTGTGCATACCCTTTGATACATCAATACCACTACTTGGTCTGAACACCAAAGAGATCATAAAAAATGGGAAAAGGACCCACATTTACAAAAATATTTATAGCAGCTCTTTTTGTGGTGGCAAAGAATTGAAAACTGAGGGTATGTCCATCAGTTAGGGAATGGCTAAACAAGTAGATAGTTGGGTATGATTGTGATAGAATATTATTGTGCTTTTAGAAATGACAAGCAGGATGGTTTTAGAAAAACCTGGAAGGACTTACATGAACTGATGCAAAGTGAAGTGAACAGAACCAGGAGAACATTGTACACAGTAACAGCAACATTGTAACAATAATAACTGTGAGTGATTTAGCTCTTCTTAGAAATACACTGATCCAAGACAATCCCAAAGGACTCATGATGAAGCCTCCAGAGAAACAACTGGTATGTGTCTGAATACAGGCTGAAGCAGGCTATTTTCACTTTCTTTCATTCTTATATAAAATGACTAATATGGAAATGTTTTACAGGATTGCACATGTGTAACTGATTTCTGATTGCATATCTTCTCAGGGTGGGGAGGGGGAGAGGGGATGGAGGGAGAGAGGGATAGAATTTGGAACTCAAAACTTTTTTTAAATGTTTAAAAATTAGTTTTTTAACATGTACTTTGGGAAAAATAAAATATTAAAAAAAAAGATTGAGTACTTGAGATGACCAAACCCATTTCTTAAAAAAACCTTATGTTGAGAGAATTGGGGGCAGAGGGCCACATCAGGTTCTGTGGTAATGGTCTGGTTCCAGCATTGGTTGGTTGAGTTTTCCAGGATTTTTTGAGATCTGCATTTGTAGTCTGGGATTTATCACCTGCAGGCCATGAAGGTTGGCAAGGTCCTATGACCATGTCAGGTCCTAGGCATTCAGTAGGTACTAAACTCTTACACGAAGCAGCCACGTGCTATACACTCTCCACCATTTTCCTGCATCACCTACGTTGATCACTAAGTTGGGGATCCCTAAGGGACCCTTGTTCAGTTTCTGGTGGCAATAACCTAATCCTGAATCGCCACCATAAACCCCAGGCAAATCTGCAGGACTTTGCCCCATTTTCTTATGGACACAACACTGGCCAGGTTCCTGTGGATGTCTCCCCGGAGGGTCTTTCGATTCTGCTATTAAATCTTTGTAGTTTCATTAGCTCAATCAGAGGAGAGGAGCCACCTTCGGTCCCATTGGAGAAACCCAAAGGTACATGCCTGCTGGTAGCTGTGACTGTCCATCAGTGAAGGAGCCACCAAAAAATTATCATCTTATCCAAAAAATATTTCTGGAGGGTTGTTTGTTTTACCCTGCACATCACATGCTTTAAAACTTTCCCTGTCCTTTTTCTCCCTGTCTGCATGGAAGTGGCAGTCTTTCTCCAGATGCCTTAGGGTGATGGGTGCCAAATTTTGTTCCTGTGGTATGGGGTTTGGGTAGGATACTGGCCCAATCTGGTATTGCCTAGTGTAAACATGACTGTTCTTAAAGTTTCTCAGAAGCCTGTGATTTCTGAGATCCTTCCTGGCTTCCTGGCATTCCTCCTTTGAGGTCCCATGAAGGAAGAAAGATGGTGATATGCTCTCACTTGTTCCTGTTGGGCCTGAGGCACCCACACCTGTGAAGGGCCCAGGTCCCACCTTGGCTCCCTCAGCTCAGCCAAATTCAAATCAACACCTGATAAATCAGAAGCAGGAAGGGAGCAGCAAGGAGGGAAACAGAGGCAGGGCCTACTGGAGCAGGAGGGAGAGTCGAAGACCTAGCCCAGGCCAAGTCATGACAACGACTGACAGAAAAATGTAAGAAGCTTCCTACCCGCCCAGTCCCTATGCCTCAGCCCTGCCTGGAGAGCGGAACCTGGGATGGTAGAAACAGCACCAGAGAGGAGTCAGGAGATATGGCTCCCCCAGTGGTTACTGTGTGACCTTAAGTACATCTGACCTCCTTGCTGGGCCTCAATTTCCCCATCAGTAAATGAATGGCTTATCTTAGATGATCTCAACGGTTCCTCCCACCTCTGACATCCCCATTTCACTGATGGGCAAACTGAGGGCCAAGAGAATCAGAGTGACAGGTCCTAAAGAGCTAGTGAGCGGTGCAGCAGACACCAGAGTTGGGGAGCAAGAGGGAAATCACCTAAGCCCGAAGGCAGGGCTGTGACACCCAGCCCACTCCAAATTCAGGGCCCTCTCTACTACATTGAGCGGCTTCTTTTCAATCCAGGACATTTCAGGAAGGCTATCCCCTAGCCCTAGCCCACACCCCCCATGCACAATCACTGCCCCGGGGATCTGCTGAGTCCCCACTCACCCCTTGGCACAGTGAGCAGGCCCCCAGGGTCCCAGGAGGGGGCCCCTCAAACAAGAGAGCCCAGGATGGACACCAAAAGTGTTGCCTAAGAAACCCCCTATCAGGGCTGGCTTTTGCCCCCAGCCCCCGGGGCTCCCTCCCCAAAGGTCTGAACTTACCAGACTCAAAGAGCAGAGGTCACAGCCAGGCTGGCCCCCTGCACACTAGGACAGCAGGTGGGGCTTTCAGAATAAGACACAGCTGGCTAGCCCAGCCCCAGCCCTTAAAAATCTAATCCAACTCTGTGATTATACAAAGGAGGAAACTGAGGCTGAGGAAGAAGGGGCTAATTCAAGATCACACAGTGAGTTACTGGCATAATCAGTCTTAGTCCTGAAGGACAAACAAGGAAACATTTTCCCTCCTCTTGGTAGAGAGGTGAGGCAGAACACCGCCTACGATGTCAGACAAGGTCACCACTGCTTGCTTTTGCTTCATTGTGATTGTTTGTTATATGGGAAACTTTGGTGCTGTGGTGTGGATATCTGGGAATGCTTTGTGACATTACAAAAAAAAAAAAAGATATCAACAAATGCATTATAAAGAAATAGAACAGGGTGGGGGGTGTTGGATGAGATTATAGGCACAATGAAAGGCCACAGGGCACATTCTGAGGGCGCCAGATTTTGAGTTGGGAGCCTTGGCTCTGGTACTTCCCAGCTGGGAGCCACTCAGTAGGTAGGAGCTACAGTTTCCTCATCTGTAAAATGGGTATGCTAAGGCTCGCAATATTGGCGTCGCTAGGTCACTGCGATCAAAGGGCTTTTTAAAACACCAAGCTCTCTACAAGCCTGAGTTATGATTATCAGGGTGGCTGGGAGGAGACGCCAGGCCCCCGATACCCAGCTAAGTGCTAGTCTCACTGCCTGACATTTCACCAGAAGGACCTTCCTCCAAATTATGGAAGCTCTTCTCCCTAAGCCTGGCTCACACCTCCCCTCCTCTCCCCCCCCCCCCACCTCTCTCTCCTCTCTGATTTCCTCCATTCCCTTCAAGCCAAACACCTTGGCCTCCACTCTCTGTACCAAAGTTTGTCAAAGCCTCAGTTGATCCCCAGCTGCATGGGCCTCTGCCAGCCCCCCCAGATGCCAGGGCTCAGATGACTCTGCACATTTCTTGGCCTCAAAGACTCTAAAGTCCCAGGCAGAGCAGCCTGGGTGGGGTTTCTGGGCACAGCAGTATTCCTGTTGGGAGGGTTTTCCCCGGGGCCTCCCAGGGCCCACACTTCCCGGCCCTGCTGGCTTGGGCAGGCCCCTTCCCTCTGGGAGGCTCAGCTGTAAAGTGGAACCATCCCCACCCAGGCTGCTGCGAGAGTCAAACAGACTCGTATTTGTAGAGTGGAAAGGACAAAGCGAAAGCAAGCCATTATCAGGAGCTCTCCTTCACAGGCCTCTGGGAACTTCAGTTTCCTCATCTATAAAAGGAGATCACAACCAGCCTCCACCAGCACAGGCGAGCTTGACAAGGCTTCAGACAAGCCCCGGCTGGCCCCCCTGCGCTAGGAAGTCCTCATGGTAGGCCCCATGCACAGCTAGATGTGGGCTGTCTCAAGACCAGACCAGCTGCCCTCCAGGCATCACAGGATCATAGCTTTGAAGGCCTCCCCCACCTCATGTTACAGATAAGGAGTCACAAAGAGGTTAAGTGGCTTCCCTACAGTAACACAGTGGGTAGAGGAGGAAAATGAAGGGAAGTGACTTAGCCAGGGTCACACAGCTACCAAG
>NW_027186376.1:2504722-2543235 GCF_028583685.1 Petaurus breviceps papuanus | reverse complement strand
GGGCTGGGCTTGGTGGAAGGAATTGGGGCTGTTTAGCCTGAGTGGGGCCAGGCCTCCCCTCCCCTCCCCCTCCCCCTCCCCCCATTCAGGCTAAACAGCCCCAATTCCTTCCACCAAGCCCAGCCCCTCCCCTGGTACCATGCACAGTGCCTAATCAATGGAAGCTGAATGTGATTATTCAGAGTCAGAATTTGGTCAGAGGAAATGTCATTAAAGATAAGGCCTGGCTGCCTGCTTTGATGCTGTCCCCTAAGGCCCAGGGGAATCTTCCCAGTGACTATGTACTGTCTCCCCCATTAGAATGGGAGCTGCCTGAGAGACTGACAGTTCTGTTTGTATTCCCAGTGGTCAGCACAGTGCTGGCCACATGGGAAGCATTTAATAAATACTTCATTCATTCACTTGGTCACAGGGAAAGAGGTGGGATGTTGGGCATCATAAGACCTGGGTTTGAATCCTGACTGTGCTACTTATAACTTGTATGACCCTGGACAAGTCCCTTTTTACTCTTGGGGGTCTCAGTTTCCTCATCTTTAAAATGGACTAGATGATCCCTTTCCAGTGTAAATCCATGATCCCATGATCCTCCCAAACCTTATGGTAACAACACTCTCATGGATTCTCTGGGATTTTCTGGTCCAAGCCCTCCAAATCACAGATAAGAGGCCTGAGGCCCCAGGAGGGTCTGTGATGTCTTTGGAAAAACAACCCAAGGGAATCAAGGGCAGAATGGAGGAGAAGCGCCCTCATCTCCAGCTGAGGGAGGCTGTCAGGAACACCTGGGTGCAGATGTGGGCTCTGACACTCACTGGTCATGTGACCCTGAGCAAGTCTGCTCCAGTGACCTTCATCTAAGACTTCACTAAAAGCTAAGTTAGAGAAGTCACAGAACATTGAGCCCTTTCCTTCTAACAAACCTGAAAGGATAAGGATCATTGTTCCCATTTGGCAGATTGGCATACTGAAGCTATTGGCTCAAGGTCACCCACTGGCTGAGTGTCAGAGCCTAGATTTAGGTTCATAGTGGGTATGGAAGGGACCTTAGGTAATTATACAAGCCAACCCATACCCCTCCTTTATAGATGAAAAAAGTGAAGCCCAGAGAGGCACCCTGAGATCACAGACCTGGAGCCCCAGGGGCCTCAGAGGCCAGAGTTATTAATTATGATACAGCATTGCAACCACAATCTTCAGTGAAATCACATGTCACCAGAGCAAACGGCAAACGGCTCAGCCTGGCATTGAAGGCCCTCCCTGGTCTGGTGCCAGCTTTCTGGTCTGATTTCATGTGGTGTTCCCTGGAACCCTCTACATTCCAGGCAACATTGAGGGACAAGCTGTTCCTGCTAATTGGGGGAACCATACCTAGATACAAGTGTGTTGTCTCTGGTCTCCATCCATTTGGGCCTGGGGAATGCTCCTTCCTCATCATCCTTCATGGTTCAGCTCAGCAGCCTATGGAACCTTTCCTGATCCCATCCAGTTACAGGGTCACAGGCTCACAGAGCCTAAGGACCAGGTCAAGGGGACCTAGATCTCAAGCTGGAAGGGGGTGAAGGAGTGAGGGAAACTAGTCCAACCCCTTCACTAAAGGCTACAGCTGAAGAAACTGGGGCTCAAGGAGGTTAACTGACTTTCCCCAGATGGTCACACATGTGATAAGCATCAGAGGCAGAATTTGAACCCAGGTCCTGGAACTCCTGAGCCATAACTCTTTGCCCATTGCCATCATCACCCTCATCCTCATTATCAAGGACAACATGTTTGCTAGCGTGTTTACCCTCTTGCCTTTGGGGAAATGCTGCCTGGATGTGGAGACCAGAATGACATTCTGGTTTTCTCCGGCGATCTCAAGCACAGCTACAAGGGGGTATCAGGATGTCCACACACCTGTCCGGGGGGAAAAAGCCTCGCCCTCATTTCCCAGCACTTTCTTCAACAGCTTAGTGTTAGCTAACGCAAGAATCATTCCGCTTTTCTCTTTGGGGCACCTACTGGCGATTCCGTCTGTTTGGGGACCTCCAAGTGAGAACTTTCTCCACCAACGCAGATGCGCCTGCTTTGCGATTTCACACCAGCATTGCCTGCACTGAGAGGTTAACCGCGGTCCCACAGCCACGATCTATAGAGAGGCAGGATCCAAACACAGGTCTCCCTGCATGGGTCCTCTTTTTACAGGTGAAGAAACTGAGGCTGAGAGGAGAACGGGCTTGTCCAGGGTCACACAACTAAGTACATGCCGAGTGTCTGAGATGCCAAGTGCCAGTCCTGGGAATGTGAGACGTTCTTCCAGTAACAGAGGGAGCTCTCGGGGGAAGAGCCTGGAACGGAGATACAGAAGAACTGTAGGGGTGCCTGGGTGAAAGCGGCTTCCTTCCCCACTCATCCTTGGTTTTGGAGAGAAGCGGTGACATCACGGCAAGTCTTGCCTCGCCTGGGAGTCGGCCTGAAGCGAGGCGCAGCGGCACACAGCCCGCAGCCTCAGTGTCCCTTCCCGAGTCGCCCGAGTGCAGTGGCCGGCCAGAAGCCCGCGGGCTGGCGACGGCCGGGGCGGTGTCTGGGCGAGCTCTCGGGGCTCCAGAGCAAGCTTCTCATCCGCGCTTCTCCCAGGCCGGGTGTGCACGGGCTGGAGCAGGCAGCCCCCAAGTGCCCCGCCGGTCTGAGGCCTGTCGGTGGGTTTTACCCCGGCGCCCGGATAGAGGCCGAGCCTCTCCGAGCCCGGAGCCTCGCCTGCCCAATGACCTTTACTGTATTGCTTGTTATCTACTCTGGATGACATTAACGCTCCCACTAACGCAGAGGAAGGCGCGCTGCGGGAACCGTGGGGCGCCGGAGAGATCGCGGATGGCGCCTTCGTTATTATAGTCTTAGAATTCGTTACATTATGATTACTATATTTGTATAATACATTCGTTATATTTGTTATTATAGTTAAGAAGAGAAAAGAGGGGCAGAGGGCGCTGCAGGGAGGCGGAACTTTTCTCCCGGACTCCGGTTTCCGCGGACGAAAGGACCAAGCTGAGCGCGCACCCACGCGGCCTTCCGCACGGGGGCGTCGCGCCGTTGCCAGGCAATGGGCGCCGGCGACTGCGGCGTCAATCATGGCGTCAATCCTGGCGGCGCGGCTCCGGCCCGGCGCTGGGGTCGCGGGCGCGCTGCACAGACGCCTCTGGTCCTCGAGCTCCCAAGACCCCGCGGGGCCGCCGCCGCCGCCGCCGTCCGAGGCGGTGGACGTGGAAGCGCTGCTGAGGGACGCCACGGTGGGCGCGGGCCCGAAGCCGGGGCCTCGACCTCGGCCGGGCCCCAAGAGCACCTCGGTGCTGCTCTTCCCGGGCCAGGGCAGCCAGGCCGTGGGCATGGGGCGCGCGCTCCTACGCTACCCGGGCGCGCGTGCGCTCTACGAGGTCGCCGGGCGCGTGCTGGGCTACGACCTGCTGGAACTGAGCTTGCGGGGGCCGCGTGAGGAGCTGGAGCGCACGGAGCGCTGCCAGCCTGCGCTCTACGTAGTCTCGCTCGCAGCCCTGGAGGCGCTTCGGCATCTGCGGCCCGAGGTAAGCCCCGCCCTCTGCCCTCTGCCCCAGCGAGCTGCGCGTGCGCGCCCTCGCCCTCCCGGCCACGTGAATCCTCTTTCTGCTCCTCTGTGAAAAGGGACTGTTCGTAATGGCAGCTCCTGTGAGACGCTAGGAGTGTGCGAGGGAGGAAGCCCCTGGACCTGCAGAGCCACCCAAAGCAGACACCCCAAAGCTCCTCGGAGGGGGAGGGGACCCTAGGGTCAGCCCGGCCCCCCGCGGGCCCTGCGCGCAAAGGCGCCCTTCTACCGAGGGGGAGCCTGAGGCAGGCGGGCGAGGTCACCCGCCGCCGGGCCGTGCCCCAGCCCGAGGCCGGGAGAGGCCCAGACAGCCGGGGCCTACCCCAGGAGACCGCCTGCGGCGGGAGGTGGGAGGGGCCGGGGTGCAGGGCGGCCGCAGTACGCCCCCCCTGACCCGGTCACCGTCTCTTGCCGCAGGTTGTGGACGGCTGCGTGGCCGCGGCCGGCTTCAGCGTGGGGGAGTTCGCAGCCCTCGTGTTTGCCGGGGCCCTGGAGTTTGAAGAAGGTACAGGCGCGTGGGGTCCCAGCGCCAGGCTTGGGTGGGGGCCTGCCTGGGGAGCCAGAGGGTAGAGCTGGGCGGTAAGGGCGGGGACGGAGCGCTGGCCCAGAAGAGGCCGCAGGGCCTGGTTCCGATCCCGCTGTGACTCCCTTCACCCGGCCCGGCTTCAGGCGCCTGATCTTTAAGTGGCCTTTGTGGGGCAGGGCGCCCCCCCTGCTGAGCCGCTCAGCGCCCCCCAACACCGATGAAGGCAGGCGTCTGAGCCCGGGGACTGCAGCGCCCCAGGACGGCCTTTGTTCTCCCCGGCTGCCCGAGGCTCTCTTCCTGCCTCAGCAAGTGTGGAGTTCAGTGGGGCTCCCGAGGCCGCCTGGGCCACTCCGCAGAGAGCTCCTTCCCTGCTGCCCCAGTACCAGGAGCACCCCGCGATCTGTCATCTTCCGTGTGGCATCACCTTTCGGCCCAGACCTTCCCTGTGCGTGTCTCCCCCGCTAGAGTAGGAGCTCCCCCGGGACAGGGCTGGCCTTGCTTTCACTCGTGTGCCGGCGCTCAGAGGCCTGGCGAGTGGGAAAGCTGCTCAGCCGCTGTCTGTTTGCCTGCACCGCTCATTCCTCTTCCAGACTTTCCTTTCACTGTCCAGGGCACCAGCCTCCTGATTCACATGCACACGTGCCCCTGCTTCGCTCCCAGCCCTTATGTCCTCAGCTGCCAGACCTCGTAGCTCCTGTCTCCCAGCACATCTCACTTCCACCAGCCCTGCTGTCCGTCCCCGCAGCCCCACATGGCTCAGGCCAAGGCTCCTGGCCACCCACTGCCACCAGCCTCCACGCGGCCACCGAGGTGACTCTCCCAAAGCCCGGGGCTGATCACACCACCTCCTCTCCTCACCTCCCATAGCGCCCGTTAACTCTAGCATCAGATCTAACCTCCTTCTTCTCACAACCTGGGCCCTCCCTGTCTTCGCAGCCTTCTTCCATGTTCCATGAACACTGCCATCCAGCCGTCCCAGGCTGCCTGCTGTTCCACCCCTATGTCACAAAGTGCCAGCCTCTAGGCCTTTGCCCTGGCGGTCCCTCTCCTGGCATGCCCTCCCTCCTCACCTCCACCTCTCATTGAGCTTAGTTAAGCATGAGGTCCTTCCTGATGCTGGAGGCAAAGCCCTCAGGCTCTGGGGCCTTCCTGCCCCTAACTCCCGGCAGTCTTTGTGAATGTATTCTCTCTGCACTCCTGTACATGCCTGTGTGCATTTGTCTTTCCCTATAGAATGTAAGCTCTCTGGGGGCAGGGATTGCTTCTCTGAATCCTCAGAGCGCTCTGGCTGCTTATTAGATGCTTGTTGTTTGCTTGTCCCCACCCCTTCCTGTCTCTTCTACCTGCTCCCCACCCCACCTTCTCGCCTCCCTCCAGAGGTGCTGGAGGTTACACAATTGTGCAGTGAGGGGAGTAGCTCCTGCGTAGATGCCTGAGAGGTCTGCCAGACTCCTGTGATGGCTGCCATTCTAGTTGTCCATGTGAAGAAACTGAAGCTTGGAGAGAAAGGATCTTGCCTCAGGTCACAGGGCTAGTGTGCATTGGAGGCAGATTTGGAAGCCCAGTGCCCTCCTGCCTCCACTCTAAACATCTGTCCCTTGCACTCTCTTGTGCTGCTCTCTCGTCCCCGTCTATGCTGAGCTTCCTGTGAGTGAGGTGAAGGTGGAGGACCAGCCATGGGGCTGGAGGAGAGGTGGTTCCCAGGCTGGACCCCGGGACCTGTGGAGGCTGCAGCTGGCTCTGAGAGGCCATCATTCAGTAGGGAAACAAAGGGCTACTTCTGTGAAGCTGCCTTTTGGCTGGTCTCCCTACCTCAGTTTCTCCCTTCTCCAGCCTAGCCTCCACTCAGCTACCAAGGCAATCTTCATAAAGCCCAGGTCCTACCACGTCATGCCTAGCCTAACCCACTCACCAGGTGGGGCCTGGCCCAGGCCCACTCCCCTCTGCTTCCTGGGAAGCCATCCCAGGCCTTCTCCCCCAACATTACCCCCATTCCCCTTGTCTGCATCTCACACGGCCTCGACTATTTACCTCACTTCTCCAGCATGTGACGGCGAGCCCCGTAAGGTCAGGGTCTATTTTTGCTTTGTCTTTTGGACCCCCCCCCCCCCTCGCCCTTAGCTCAGAGCATGGCTCGGTGTGAGAGCGTCACAAATACGTGTTGCGTGACTGGTTGCCTTTGCTCCCCGTTAGGGCTGCTCGCGGTCAGAGTCCGTGCCGAGGCCATGCAGGAAGCATCTGCGGCCGTTCCCAGCGGGATGCTTTCAGTCCTCGGGAGGCCTCAGACCCAGTATAAGATGGCGTGCCTGGATGCTCGAGAGCATTGCCAGTCCCTGGGCATCAAGGAGCCCGTCTGTGAGGTGGCCAACTACCTGTTTCCTGACTGCCGAGTGATTTCTGGTCACCTCCAGGTGAGTGTCTTCACACCTTGGAACAGCACAGGCCTCTGGGGAATTTAATGATGTGGACGTGGTAGAAGTGAGATTTCATGCTTACATTGAAGACACCATACACCGCTTCTAGCCAGAGCTCCAGGGAACCTCCCAACCCTGGGAGATGGGTTGACTCTAGTGGCTTAAGGAGCCTGGGTGGGGACACCCTGCAGCCCCCCTCAGAGCAGCTATAAGAGTCCTCCCCAGTGGCCAGCCTTGTGGCCTTCCCAGCAGAGGAGGGGCTCATAGCGGGCAGGGCCTTGGGAAGCCTAGAGGTCAGCATGGTGTCAGAGCAGGCCTTGGTGGAAGCAGTAGGTGGTGAAGGCAGTGTGAGCGCCTCTAGGCACAGCCCTGGGGAGGCGGCCATGTTGAGGGAGCCGTGCATGTGCCATCGGCCTCCTCTGTGCTTGAGGTGGGGTGGTCCCTGCTGGGTCCCTCCAGACCCACCTCTGCCGCTAGCCAGTCACATGGCCTCAGACAAGCCACTGCTGCCCTTTGGGCCTCATTTCCCCATTTCTAAAATAAGGAGCTTGGGTTTGAAGACCATGGATCTGACCTTGACTGTCCCAGCTTGGCCGTTGTCTGACCAAAGCTCCCAGAGAGGCATCCTGTGGGGAAGATACCCCTTCCCCCACCCCCCCACCCCACCTGGGGTCCCAGCCTCCAGAGACCTTGGACTCATCTGGTCCTTACTCTGAGGGTGGGAGATCTGAGGCTCACAGAGATTCTAGAACTTGTTGGAGGCCACAGGTGTCCCCAGCTCAAGGATAGAGGATTCCTTCCCCTCCATCACATTGCTGACCCTGATGAGTGTCCAGTATCCCTGGGTCTCAGGAGTCCTAGGAGGGAGAGGTGAGAGCTGTGCTAACCTTTTGCTTTTCTTTTTTAAATGTATTTCCTTTTTATTTCATTTTTTTCACATATGTATTCATATGCTCGTATACCCTCATATATAGACACATACATATTTCTATTCCCTTCAGCTACTTTCATACTGAGAAAAGTTCCATCAGTTACAATTATTGTTTTTCCATGTAGCAATGTTAATAATTTAACTTCGATAAGTTCCTTATGATTTCTTTTCCCTGTTTACCTTCTCATGCTTCTCTTGCTTCTTGTATCTGAATGTCAGATTTTCTATTCAACTCTATTTTTTTTTTTCATCAAGAATGCTTGAAAGTCCTGTATTCCACTGAATGACCATATTTTCCCCTGAAACATGATACTCAGTTTTGCTGGGTAGGTGATTCTTGGTTTTAATCCCAGCTCTCTGGAATACCATATTCCAAGCCCTTCTATCCCTCAGTGTAGAAGCTGCAAGATCCTGGGTTATCCTGATTGTGTTTCCACTATGTTTAAATTGTTTCTTCCTGGCTGCTTGTAATATTCTCTCCTTAATCTGTGAATTCCAGAACCTGGCTATAATATTCCTAGGAATTTTCTTTTTGGGATCTTTTTCAGGAGGTGATCAGTGGATTCTTTCAACCTCTATTTTGTCCTCTGGTTCTAAAACATCAAGGTAGTTTTCCTTGAGAACTTCCTGGAGGATGATTTCTAGGTTCTTACTTTGGTCATGGCTTTCAGGTAGTCCAACAATTTTAAAATTATCTCTCCTGGATCTGTTTTCCAGGTCAGTGGTTTTTCCCATGAGATATTTCATGTTGCCTTCTATTCTTTCATTTGTTTGGATCTATTTGACAGCATCTTGATTTCTCATAAAGTCATTAGCTTCCATTTGCTCCAATCTAATTCTGAAGCAATGATTCTCCTCAGTGAGCTTTTGAGATTCTTTTTCCATCTGTCAAATTCAGCTTTTTAAGGCATTCTTCTCCTCATTGTCTTTTTGAGTCTCCTTTGCCATTTGAGTCAGTCTGTTTTTTAAGGTATTATTTTGCTCAGTCAGGCTGTTGACTCTCATTTCATAATTTTCTTGCATCGTTCTCATTTCTCTTCCCAATTTTTCCTCCACTTCTCTTATCTGCTTCTTAAGGTCCTCTATGGCCTGTAACCAGCTTGTATTTTCCTTTGAAGCTTTTGGTGCAGGAGTTCTGACTTCACTGTCTTCCTCCTGTTCCATGCTTTGCTCCTTTTTGTCCCCAAAATAGGAGTGTAATGTTGGCATCTTCTCTCTGCTTTATTTCCTTTCCCTGGTCATGTCGCCCCTCAGTTACTTGACCCCTGGGCTTTTTGTCACAGTAGGACTCTGCCACCAGACGAGGGAGCTTTCGTCCCAAACACTGGGCTTTTCTCAGCTGCCAGAGGTATTAGATGGGTGTCCTCTCTGAGGTCTCCACACGCTCTGGCAAGCTGGACACACACCCCAGGACCTCCACCCTAGACTGCAATCCAGATCCAAGCAGGTTAAAGCAAGAGCGATTACCCCTCAGACTGGTGCTTGGTCCCCCTACACTCTGCAGGCCAGGAGCTGAAGCTGCCACGTAGCACTGGCTGGCTGTACCCCTGTGTCAGCGGCTTCTTGCCCCAGGGGCAAAAGCCACGCACTCCCACTTACTGAGTCCCAAAGTCCAGACTGCACTGACCTCTCACTTTGTCCTTTGCATCAATGTGTTGATAATTCTGGAAACGACCACAGCTGCTGCTGATGTGGAGTCCCTCCAGCCAGCAGCTGGTCAGGCCCGCCCTGGAGCTAAAGCCTCTGGCTCACCCGGGCCTGGGCTCAGCTCCCAGAGCACCGCGCTTGCCAATTCCTGCTGGCTTGTCCTCAGTGGGAGGTTAGCTTCTCTGTGTCATTTTGTGGGTTCTGCAGCTCCAAAGTTTGTTCAGAGTCCCCTTTTTACGTGGATTGGGGAAGGTGGAAGCCGGAGCCGCTTGGAGGTCCTGCTTCTACTCTGCCATCTTGACTCCTTCCCCCTGTATTTCCTTTTTAAAAAATCACAGTCTTTTCAGGATGCACTCCACTGCCCCCCATCCCGTCCCCCTTCTGTGTAACCAGGATCTGTGGTGAAGCACAGTTGGGGGACAAGGGGCCGAACCTCTGCTGAGAGGAGGCGTGTGACCACAGCCCCCAGAGCCGAGGCTCCCAGAGTGAGGGCAGGAGGTGTCTCAGCTCCTTGCCAGAGGAAGGTTGTCTCCTCAAGCAAGACGAGGCAGTCCTGTCAGTCTGAAGCCAGCTGCTTATATTTCTGGCTCTACCATCTTTGCTCGCACACCCGGTCCCTTGAGTTCCTCATGTTCCTCATTTTTTAGAGCACGGTTCTTCCCCGTTGCCTGCAGATGCTGCAGTCAGCTTAGTCAGCCGGCCCTTGACTGATGGGCACCCAGGTTATTTCCAGTGCCCTAGTACCCCAAGAAGGTGCTATTGGGAAGGTCTTGTTGTACATCTTATTTTGTTCCATTTTCGGTTCCACCAACAATGCATGAGAGCTTCCCGTGTCCTGTAGCCTCTCCAGTCAGGTGCAGGCCATGGCCCTTTTTTTTGGTTAGATGCTCTCTCCTTTCTTGTTAGAAGGCTAGGGCTGAAGTTGTTTTTGAAGGGGATCCTGGTTTTTTCCCTTGGAGGCTCAGTGTAAATCACACATTTACTTCCTTGGAGCTGTGCCCCCTGTGGTCTGACTGCATTTGCACAGGCCATCCTCCGTGCCTCGAATCCACTCCCTGCCTTGAGCTGCTGGGATTCTTCTCCTTCGGTGCCCAGTTCAGAAGTCACCTCCGCCTGGAAGCCTCCCCTGATCCCTACAGCTTGAACTCATTTCCCCCTTCTCATGATTTTCACAGAGAGCTCCGTGGCCATTCTCCATGACCTCATGTTCACTTAGAGAGAGGCCTTGTCCATCCTCCTGTTGAGTGTAAGCTCCTCCATGGCAGGGGCTGCTCTTTGGGCTCCTCATCAGCATTCAGTGGAATGGGCCTAGAAAGAAGGGGTCGTGGCTGTGCCACCGGAAGGAGGTGAGAGGTTCATGTGGCAGCAGGGGCCTAGTGATGGAGCTGAGCAGTCCTGAGGAGCCAGGCTGCTCCTTGAGAGAGTGATGGATGGAGGCCATTTAGGCCTGGGGTCTGCCCCTGGATCCTGAGGACCCCAGGGGTCTTGTCCTGGCCCTGCCACTGAGGCTTTAGTTCTGTCTGGGACCAGTCACCCCTGCCCTCCCCTCCCAGATCCTAAGGCCCAAATGAAGTTCTCAGGGGGTCCTAAGGTCAGACTGAAAACGGCCCGCTGCCTGCCCCTGATGGTTGTGGCCCCTCCCACCTTCACTTGTTTGTTCTGTCCCAGGCCCTGCACTTCCTGCAGAAGAATGCCTCCCGGTACCACTTCAGAAGGACCAGGATGCTGCCGGTCAGTGGAGGGTTCCACACACGTCTCATGGAACCCGCTTTGGAGCCGCTGGATCAAGTCTTAAAGAAAATAGACTTAAAGAAACCTTTAGTTTCTGTCTATTCCAATGTGAATGGCAGTAGGTACCTGCATGCCAAACATATCCAGCAGCTGCTGGTGAAGCAGGTTGTGTTCCCCGTGAAGTGGGAGCAGATCATGCATGCCATTTATGAGCGGAGGAAGGGGACGGAGTTCCCGCAGACGGTTGAAGTGGGGCCTGGGAAGCAGCTGGGGACCATCTTAAAGAACTGTAACCTCAAGGCTTGGAAGGCCTACAGTCACGTGGAAGTGATGGGGGAGGAGGAGGAGGAGGAGGAGAGCCCGGACGTCTAGCCAAGACCGCTCTAGCACTTGTGGGATTGGTGGGAAGACCAGATCCAGGCCCGGCCGCTGGTGCTTCAGTGGTGCTGGGGCCCCCCCGGCCATGGGTCAGAGGGAGGCTTCCACCCCGCTTCCTGGATCGGCTTGGGCTGGCCAGCCCCGAAGGGAGAGAGAAATAGAAACTGCATTCTGAGCACCATCAGATCCCGTGTTCTTGGGTGGTTGTCTTGTTTCAAGTGTCCTTTGAAAATATTTCATGTCTAGAGGAGAGAGGTGGCAGGAATTTTGAGCCCAGCATTAGTGATAACCCAGAAGGTTGTCTCCCAGGGCAGTGAGAGGAGAGTCCATGCAGCCTCCCAGAGATACCTGACTCTACCCCACAGTCCCCTTTGCCTGGCCTCTTCTGGAAGGCCTTCAGGGAGGGGGAGCCCACCACCTCCCAAGGCAGCCCTTCCTTTGTGGGAGGAAGCACGTCCTGACCTCCATCCTCCCAAAGTCTGCCTCTGCACCTTCCCCCCAATTGTCCTCCCCCTCCTCACAGTAACATGGTGAAGACAGCAAATGTGGTGAGGAAACTGAGGCCCCGAGAGGGGGCCATGACTAGGAAGGGCTCTTTCCACCACCTGCAGTGTGACCGAGTACAGGCCTGGGCTGAGAATGGGACCTGGAAGGGCAGTCTCCCCACCAGCTCTTCCTGATGTTGAACTTAGCATCAGCTTTGGGGCCATTGGCCTAGGGCAGCCCCTGGCCTGGGGCTAGGGCAATCTTTCAAGCACATTTGTCAAGGGGAAGGTGGCCCCCTTTCCTTGGAGATGCTCAGTCATGTAGAACTGAGATTGGCCAGCCTCCAGAGGAGCTAAAAATGCAGCCTTTCTGCTTTTGGGGGGGGGGGGCAATTTGGCCTCCCTTGTTTGTTTTCTTTTGTCAGATTCATGACCTCATGGGGCCGTGAACATTCCCCATCCAGAAGCTATGACCTTCACCTCCTCTTGAACCTAAGAAACTGCCCTCAGAAGCTCAGGGGTCAGTGGGGATGACCCAACACCAGGACGATGAGCGTGCAGTATGGCAAGCCAGGCTGGGCCCCACTAGCAGAGCCTTCTGGAGCCAGGGTCACTGTGTCACATAAGGGATGGGAGGGAATGGAGCAGCCGCTCCCAGGCTCTGAGAAGGTCTCCCTGCCTCGCTTTTGGCTTCTGTGATTGAGGACTTGGGTATATTTGACTTGTCACACACAGAAGGGCTAGGGCCTGTTCCGCTTGGCTCCAGAGGGGAGAATTAGGAAGAATGGGGGGAAATGGCCTCCATGGCTATAGCTGGACCCTGGCTGTGGTGCCTGCGGGGAGGTGCTGGGACTCAGACTCAGGCCTTGCTGACTCCAGCTTCAGCAGGGTTCCACCAGCCCATACTCCATCTCCAGTAAGGGTTCTCCACTCTGGGGACATGGGCCCCTTCTCAGAATCATGTTTATCAATGCACAGAATGACACATAAGATTACAAAGGAAACCAATTATACTGCCAGATGGTTAGAAAAAAAAACTTTTATGGTCACCAGGTTAAGAGCCTCTGATCTCTAAAAATCCTTTATCTCTGGGGTGGAGATCCATCATCACCCAGGCACCGTCCTGCCTCTGCCACTGCTTTGTGGAGCCTGGCGCTGTTCTCCTTTGGCCTCTCTTGCCTCTGTAAAGTGAGTGATTTGCACTAATTGGTCTTAAAATGGCCCTTCTGACTCCACATTGCTGGGAGACCACATGGGGTGGAAAGGTCCCTGGACTGGGTCTGGGACTTGGGCTCAGTCCCTGGCACTGCTACTTACTGTGTAAGTCAGGAACTTACCATGGCTAAGTCCGGGCCTTCTCTTGTCTGTAAGATGAGGGTTTTGGAGGACTTTGTCCCAGCTCTGCTCCCACACCCCTCCCAGTTCTGACCCACCTTCATGCACGTCTGTATGCATGTGTTTATGTACATGTGTATGTATATACACACACGTGTGTGCGTGATAAAATGTACCAAATCCATGGCACAGAAACACCTCACATGGACACCAGAAGCCAAGATAGTATTTGCTCATTTATTTATTCATTTATTCATCCCCTCAAAAAAATCTTTACCAGAAGATTTTTTAAAAAATTTATACAGTGGGTGTCCCAGTGATAAAGGATGACCAGCATTCCTTCTCTGACCCACTGGTGCCCCAAAGCCAATACCTGAGATGCCCGTTCCTGGGAGTGGAAGCACCTTTTACTGGGAAGGTTCCTAAAAAAAGCAAAGCCAGAGTTTCTGAGTCCCTGGACTGAACGTTTCCAAACCAGCCAACCAGGAAGTTATCCAGCAACAACCGAATATTTAAATCATTTCTCTTTTAGAAATATGAACAGCAAATCCACGTGAAACCTAGGCAGTGTCCCAGCACTGTCTCAAGGTTTACATAGAATAAAGGGTTTCATCAAGAACCATTATTAAAAAATTTTAAAAACAAAACACTAAGCTAACCAAGGCAGATTTCCACCTCCAGGGTGGCAGGCCAGAGTCCAGCAGTGGCCAACCTCTCTCTTCATTCTTTGCATCAGTATGGCAAGCCATAACTGACTACCAAGCCAAAGAGGATCAGAAGCAGGGCCACCGGGATCACCTTCCGGCACACAGTGCTAGCTGGTAGCACGGGAATCTGCAAGAAAGAAGAAGGGAACCCAACGTGAGTGGTGGCCCCACAGCTGCCCTTGTCAAGCGGAATCAGAAGGCAAGACCACCTTGTCGGTCCAACCCATACCTCCACCATAATCCCCTCGACAGCATGCCCAGCCTCAGCCTACAGAGCTCTAGGGATGGAAGCCCCTCGAGAGTGGGGACCTCTGGAAAATATACAGATATCTCATTCGATCCTCGCAGCAACCCCTAGAGATCGGTGCCCTTGTCCCCACTTTACAGTTGAGGAAGGTGAGGCAGGAAAAGGTGATTAGCTCATCTGTCCCTGAGCTGGATTTGAACTCAGATCTTCCTGACTCTAGGCCCGGCACCACCTAGCTGCCTCTTGATTCTTTCGGAGAATTAGACACAAACCAGAGGAGGCCTCAGCTTGTTGGGGCAGCAAGTGAAAGGCCTTGGACCAGGCTCCAGGAGTAGAGGCTCCGATCCCAGCTCTGATGCTCTCTCACTGCCTCTCATCAGGAGAGTCCCTGGCTTCTGCATGTCGCATGATGGGGTTGGACTTGACTGGGAAAATTCCTTCCAGCTCTAAATGCTACAATGGGGCTCAGAACAGAGGCCCCAGCTGTCCTGTAGGCACACACAAGCTTGACAATGGCTCTTCGGCCTCTCTGGGGAAAAGGGCCCCATTGGGCTTTATTTTCTTAGTCTGTCCTCCCAGTGACCCTGTGAGGCAGAGACTATGAGGTTCACTCTCCCCCTTATACAGATGGAGAAACTGAGGCCCCCTCCCCCAAGGGAAGTGACTTGCCTGAGGCCACACAGTTGTGTAAGAGAATGTGAGAGCTGGGATTCAGACCTGGGCCTTTGGGCCTTCCTTGCCTGTCATGTAGCCGTCCCTCTTGCAGATTTCCCCCTGGTCGCTTCAGAGGCCCTCATGGCCAGCATCCCCACCCACGCAGAAGCAGCCGCTGCCAGACTCACCCAGGTTCCACAGGCCACCAGTCTCCCCATCCAGCTGCTGCCCACGGGCTCAGTAAGACACTCCACAAAACTTCTAAAAATACTCAGGGCACCTGTCTGGACGAAACTGAAAGTCGGGCTGTAACCCAAGCAGGACAGAGAGAATCGGTTACGTGGTCGGTCAGAGGCTGCCCATTTTCATCTACCCCGTCAGGGGAAAAGCCAGTGGCCTTGTGGGCGGGCACAGGACATGAGGGGAAGGGGAGGAGCTCCCTCAGTAGAGAATATGATAAAGCAGAAATGTAATTATCAGTATGTTTTAATTAGATTGGTTTCAATTAGGAGCATGGATTTAGAGCTGAGAAGTAGCCTTAGGAGTATTGTCATTTAGCTGCCTTATGGCCCCATGCATAGAGCCCTGGCCTTGGAGTCCAGAAGATCTGGGTTCAGATCCTGCCATGGACACTGTGTGATTCTCTCGGCCTTAGTTTCTTTATTTGTGAATTGGGAATAATGGTGGCACCTGCCTCAGGATTGTTGTAAGGGTCAAATGAGGTCATGTGCAAAGCCCTGCAAAAAGTGTGAAAACGCCATGTAAATGCTAGCTGTTACCACTGTGCTTCTGAAGATGGGGAGGCCAAGACCCCCAGAAGAAGCTGCTCTCCCATAGTAAGAGAGGCAGGGACAGATGGAATGGAGCATAAGCCAGTGTCTTCTGACCCCAGACCCCGCGTTCTGTCTCCTGTTCAAGTATTATTATACCCATTGCACAGATGAAGCTGAGGGTCCCTGTGCAAAACCAATGTTATAATAATGCAGTCTTCCCAAGCTATTAAAGCCAAAACCTGCGCTCAAACTTGGGGGACATCCTGTCGGTCCTAATATCCTATTAGAGAAGAAGTATGACTCCCAGCATGGAGTCAGGAAGATGGATTTGAATCCTGCCACTGACACTAGCTGGAGGGCAGAGATGGCTATTGATCAGTGAGTATCCGGAGTCTTGTCTCTCCCCCCGCACGCCCCAGATGCAATCACAGCTCCTGCAGGAATTCATTCATAGCAGCAGCATTAGACTAATGGTTGTGGACTAAAGGCAGGCCTGGGCTCTCTGCAGCTGGGTCTTCCCTGACCTGTCGGCCTCTCCTAGGAAGTTAACTGCATAGAACTGACGTGTGTCCTGGACAGTGGCACTGCCTTCCTCCCACTCCCAACTCTTAGGGCTCTTGACCATTTCTAACAGTTTATAAAGCACTTTTATCTCATGCCATTCGTACAGATGACTTCTCATACCAAGACCCTGAGTGATAGTCACCAGCTCAAGGTCATGTGGAGAAGCTTCATGCTTTCTCCCTGACACCGTTTGGCCCGTAACAAGTCCCAGGAGGGGCTGGCCAACAGGCCAGCTTGGCCCAAGCTGGGGAAAGGATGAAGAAGGGAGGCTTGACTCTCAAGGCTCCATTCAGTGTAGGGGCTCCGTGAAATCTCCCTCCTCTAAAGTTTTATAATTCAATTAGAATCATAGCAGGTTGGATTTGGAAAGGATAAGCTTCCAGGATAAGCCCTCACACACATCCAGTGATGGGGGGCTCATTACCACATTCCGCAATGGGATGTTTTTCCTGAGTATGTTCTTATACCGAGCCCAAATCTTCCTCCCTGTGTTCTCCTGCCTCCCATCGGTTCTAAAGGGTTTTGTCCTGTGGGGCCAATTGAACGAAGTCTCCTGTGTGGTGATCCTTCAGATTTCAGTGAGACATCAGTGATGTGCCCCCTGGAGCTCCAGGATAAACAGCCACCATCATCTCATGTGTCTGACTACAGTGTTACAGGAATGATGCCATGCCCGAGGCTCTGAGCTCTGTGGAGGCCAGCCAGGGTCCCATGGATCCAGGGCCACAGACTGAACCTCTCCTATCTCCCCAGCAAGCCTTGATGCTGGAGGAAGAGAGTATACGACCCCTCTCCAAATGAGAGCATGTGCCCCACTGATTTGGGGTGACCCTCTACCAGGGAAAGGCCTGTCTCTTCTGGCTAGGCTTTGCCTCAGCCCCCCCTCTGCCATAGGAGCACCCCGACTCTGCCCCTCACCTTCCAGGAATGTCCCCTGCTTTGGGAAGCCTTACTTGATCACCTGAGGGACCTCTCCTGGCACTTTAGCTTCTCTGGACACAAAAATCTGTGCTGGGATTGAATATTCAACAGACCCTCAACTTCCTCATCTGTAAATGGAGACAGTCAAACCTACACTCCCTCCTCCCAGGCATTTGTGAGGCCCCATTGACATTATTTGTGCCTTGTCTGCCGTTATTACCGAGAGCAGATGAGCCCCAGCTTTCTTCCCCTTTTCCACATATCATTTAGGGACCAGGGCCCTCTCAGCTGAGGAGAGAAGGGAGGGGAAGGAACAAGCATTATGTAATGGCTTCCTGCGTGCCAGGCGCTGTGCTACGCTCTTTACGAATAGCTCAGGAGGGGAGATTAGAGACATGATGGGAAGGAGGGTGTACATCACACAGGGAGCATAGACAGTTACCTCCACACAGGTGCCAGGGCCGGGGCCACGTGGGGTGCTGTGTCCTGGGTCTTCCCGCAGTATATCCTGTTAAATTCATCCCCGATGACTGCCAGCTGATGGCCAACCTGCATAGCCGCACTGTCAGGACACAGGTGTGTCAGGAGGAGGGAAAACCAGACAGCACTGAAGTCAGATTGGGTCTGGGCACACAAGTGGAGTCCCCTGTCAGCCAGTAGCCCCTGGAGTGGTGGGGGTGGCTGAGCTGGAGAGGCCCTTCCAAACGCCCTTGACTTTGCTTTGGCAGAAGCATGGCAAATGGCCCAGCAACCTTGATGGGTGCCACTCAGCTCAGGATTAGAAGCTACTTGTAGCATTTCAAGACCAAAGTCCTCAATCTAGTCTGGGGCCTGTGAATTTAGCGGGTTTAGGGTTTTTAAGTGTTTTGGTAACTTCCTTTAGAATCAGTCTCCTTTGTAATCCTATGCGTTTTGTTTTGTGTGTTTAAACATATTATCCTGAGAAAACAGAATCCAAAGTCTTCCCCAGGCTGCTAGGGCGATGATACAAAAAAGTTTAAGAAGCCTGTCTAGGTCAGCTCTTTCTGACACTCCAAGATTGTGACTCACTCAAGGTCACACAGCACAGTGAAAAGGGCTTCTTTCCACCATGTGTGGGGGCAGGAGATTCCTGCTCTGCCACTCATCAGCTGTGTGACCCTGGGCAAGTCCCTCACCCTCAGTTTCCTCTTCTGTAAAATGAGGCAGTTGGACCTGATGGTCTCAAAGGGCTGTCCCTGCAAGTCCTCTGATCCAGGAGCACAAACCTAGCTCCAAATCCAGCACCCTGCCCACTGTACCAGAAACATACAGTAGGAAGAGATGGTCTTGTCTCCACTGGAACAAGTGGAGAAGAAGCCTGGCCTAGGGAAGTAGGAGGCAAAGTTAGTCTTGGTCACTGAGGGTTGACCATGGACAAACAGAAGCCCTGCCACCATTGCCTTTTTTTCTTCCCCAGCCTCATGCTGTGTGAGTGACCTAAGTGTTTGGACCAACTTTTCTCCCCCTGCTTTAAATAAAAATCTTTATGATTTTCTGAACCATCTTCACATTCCATTCAAATGGCTGAACTAGGAACTCCTGGGCCGAAGTCACCCCTTACCCAAACCTGAGTCACAGTCAGCCTCTTCTGCAGCACAGCACAGCCCCAGGCGCAGACTTTCCCTAGCCTGCCAGGCCTCCACCCTATGCCACCAGCCTGGTGGGGGCCAGACCTTCCTCGTGCTTCTGCCTTCTACCTGCCGCCCTCTTCCAGCAGAGCCAGTGTGGTGAACTCAGTGAAAGAGCTTCCTTGGCTAGGGAGTAAGAACAATTTCCCATGTGTCCCATGCAGTCATTGGGAGGGTCAGGTCTGTGGTGACCGCACCCACTCAGGCCTCTTCCTTTGGGGATTCTGGAATTCCCCAGGCAGTCAGAGCTGGTCTCCTGGAGTCTCCACACCCAGACTGAATCCCTGGGGATAAGTCACCTGAGTTTGCTTCCTCATTTGTAATATGAGAGGGCTGAACCTGATGACTTACGTAACCAATTTGAAGACAATGGACGCTCCTCAGGGTCCTGATCTGCCATGGACAATTCCAGAGGACAGTGGTGAAGCCAACTACCCACCGCCTGAACATATACTTTTGGACATGGCCAAGGGGGAATTTTTGTTTTGCTTGACTGTGCCTATTTGTCATGGGCTCTATTTTTATTCTCAGTGAGGGAGGAAGGAGAAAAAAGTTTTGGTAATTGAAAAAAATTACTTAACAAAAATGTTAGTATGCTCCTGCCCACCAGACCCAATTCAAGTCCCCTAATCATCATAGAATTTAGAGCTAGAGGCCATCAAGTCACAGGACCATCACAGATTGTCTGAGCCAACACCCTCATTCCACAAAAGAAGAATGCTGTGGCAAATTTCAAATAGTTCAGAGAACCCAATAGATGAGATACCCCAGGACTGGAGTTCTGCAGGGAAAGCCAAGACATGAAGGAAGGGCTGGTCTAAAGAGACTGATGTGGATGGACAAGGGAGCTCACTGACCAACTTAGATTTCCAAAAAACATGAGCAAAATTAGAGGGTTAAAATACAGTTTAATAAAATAAAAAGTAAAGCTTCATTCTGGAAGAAAAGTGTCAGGATCTGGTAAAGCTCAGAATGAAAGGAAAGGGGAAGGGAAAGGAAGGGAGTCACTTAAGCATTTTTAAAATGCACAGAAGGGAAGATCAGAAGGAGTCGTAGACAAGCAGGAGAGTTCTAAAGGTCACATGTTCAATTTCTTATTATAAGCCTAAAAGAAAAACAACTTATACGCAATAGAGATCTGCTATTTCATGTACAATCCTTTTTTTCTTGTTTTACTATATATAAATGTTTTTAAAAGGAACATTTAAGACAGTTTCTTCAAAGAATTGCAGCAAGGCAAGTTATTGGCTTTTCTTGTCAATTATGCTAAGATGTCATAAAGCTAGGAAGGAGAATTAACATGTTGGATGACAGGATCCAAAGAGATCTTGACAGGCTAGGATGCTGGGTGACATTTAAAATTTTTATGCAGGGATAAATGTAAAGTCTTATCCTTGGGTTCAAAAAATCAACTTCACAAGTAGAAGATAGGCAAAGGTATGGGCAGGAAGCAGCATGTCTACAAGATCAGCAAGAGTATGACATGGCCACCACAAAAGCTTCTGCAGTCTTGGGTAGTATTATCAATCAGTCAGTCAGTCAACAAGTATGTATTAGACACCTATTGTGCCTAGGCTATGCTGTCCTAGGCATCCTAGAGGACATAAGTACAAAGAATGAGCTCACATTCCATTAATTATGAGAGGCAGTTGTTTTTATTAATATGTTGTTCAATAGCGTCTGACTCTCTGTGATCCCGTTGGAGGTTTTTTCTTGGCAAAGATACTGGACTGATTTGTTAATTCCTTCTCCAGCTCATTTAACAGAGGAGGAAACTGAGGCAAACAGGGTTAAGTGACTTGCCCAGGGTCACACGGCTAGTAAGTGTCTGAGGCCAGGTTAAAGACGAGTCTTCTTGACTCTAGGCCTGGCACTCTGTGCACTGTGCCATCTAGCTGCTCCTATGAAAGGGCAGCATTCAGAATTACTGAGGAGTTAAGGGTCTTGTTGCCAGAATGCCATATTTTGGGAATGACACTGGTAATCTGGAGAGCATCCAAAGAAGGCCATCCAAGATGGTGAAGAACCTCAAGATCTTACCACAGGAGTTTTAGTTGAAGGAACTGGGGATGGATGGATGGATTGACGGATGGATGGATAGACTGATGGACGGATGGATGGATGGATGGACGGATTGATGGACGGATGGACAGATGGATGGATGGATGGACGGACGGATGGATGCATGGATGGACGGATGGATGGATGGACGGACGGATGGATGGATGGATGGATGGATGGATGGATGGATGGATGGATGAGTAAGAGGGTGGATGGATGAATGGGTGGGTGGCTGACTGGCTGGATGGAAGGCTCAGGGAGAACATGGTAGCTGTCTTTGAGTATCTGAAGGGCTGTCATCAGCCTAAGGGGGTAGATATGTTTTGCTTGGCTCTGGAGGACAGATATAAGGAGTGATTAGAAAGAAGTGAATAAAGGGAGATGTTGGCTCTCTGTAAGGAGAATCCTAATGCTGAATGGGGCTGCCCCAGGAGGTGGTGGAGTTCTCCTCACTAGAGATCTTCAAGCAGAGGCTGGGTGTCCCCTTGTCAAGGACAGGGTAGAGAGGATTCTGGATCAAGCTGAACTTGGCCTGGATGGCCTGGGAAGGCTGTCTCCTTTCTAGCTCTTGAGGTCCTGTGATTCCGTGACTTTGTGACTCTGTGATGGGAAGTTCAGGGCTTTCCCACTGCCTTGCCAGCCCATGCTTCCACCAAGAGTTAATAACATGATGTAGGGAACCTTCAAAAGTATGTGGCTAGAACAAAGATCCTTAGGGAATGTAGGAGAGCTACTCTTGGCTTTGGTTTCCTATGGTTTTTTTTTTTTTTTTTTTTTTTTTTTTTAAAAATGAAAACTTATAGTCTGTGGCTTCGTTTGAGATTCTGTTTCTAACTATATTTGTTTTCTTGATAGGTGGTATTTGTTGAGCTTGTGATTGAGAGATTCTAACATAGAATATAAGCTCCTAGAGGGCAGGGATTGGCTGGCTTTCTTTTTCTTTGGCCACTGTCTAGTAGAGAGTAGGTGATTAATAATGCTTGTTGACTGACTGATAAAGGTGTTTCTGGCTCCTCCAAGGCCGTCCTAACAAAGCCCAAACTGTAGCTGGGGAGATGTTGAGGAGGAGCTGGAGATGAACTATTTGCCTGTTTTCCAAGGACTAGCCTAAATAAGCATGGAAGGGGTCATCCCAGAGGGCTGACCACCCATTTTTTCAGCCTCTGAAGCTCAGTACAAGCTGTCAGGCGAGGCAGGGGGCAGGGGAACTCACACCAATGAAATCCCACAAGGACTAAGTGCCTTACCAAGATGATAATAGTGAAAGAAAAAAATTTTTAAAGGAAAAAAAGGAAAATGCAACAGGTGAGATATAAGAGGGGGACTGTGCAAGGGAAGTACCTGGTATTGAATTCTGTTTGTTCTGTGGCACCAGGAAGCCTTGAAGCCAGTGGTCCGTAATGAGGATCTGCCTCAGGTGCCGTGGCCGCCATCACTCCCTGGCCATAGCTGGGAGGAGCCCAACGTCGGGAGAGGGCTCTTGCCTGAGACATTTCTTCTCTAGGAGAGAAAAGTACTTGGCATGTATTCCCAGAACTCACTGCTCAGGCTCACCACATGCTGTCAAAGCTCAGGAGTCTCCATTCAATTCAACCCAATCCAGATGCCTCCTGTGCTTTCAGTGCCTGCCCTCATAGAGCTTACAATCCACTGAGAAGGTGTGGTTGTGGAGATACAAGATATATGGAAAGAAAGATTGTAGAAAAGAGAGTTGATGGGCAAAGAAGGTCCAAACAAAAGGCCTCAGGAAAACTGATGGTCTAGATCAAAAGGAGGGATTGTTTCCAGCTGGAGGAATCTGGGAAAGTTTGGGGGAGGCAGGTGTCTGAACTGGGCAATGAAGGAGAGAAATACTTCACCAAGGGAAGAAGAGGAAGGTGCGGGGAGAATCTGTGGGAAGACCTAGAGGCTGCAGATGACCAGCTGAGATCAGGGCATGGCCAGGGTCTGGTTTGTCTGGGATGTTGTGTGAAGGAAGGACAGCAGAGCCAGGGTGTGGGGCGCCTTTACAGAGAGTCC
The DNA here is from genome assembly GCF_028583685.1 of Petaurus breviceps papuanus. Lineage (NCBI taxonomy): Eukaryota > Metazoa > Chordata > Mammalia > Diprotodontia > Petauridae > Petaurus > Petaurus breviceps. The sequence goes on along the minus strand of NW_027186376.1, from coordinate 2,520,604 downwards.
AGTTGGGGAGATTGTAGCTTATCCCATGAGTCATAAGGAGCTACTGAGGGTTCTGAAATGGCTTCACCTGTGTGAAGGTGAAGGGGGCATCATTCAGGCAGCTAGGATGGCCTGGGCATGGGAGCATCTGGAAGCAGAGAAGTCAGCTAAGACATGGCCTCTATGTTCCAGGTGGGATGGGATGAGAGTATGAATGAGAGTAGTGACTCTGTGTGTGTGTGTGTGTGTGTGTGGTGTGTGTGGTGTTTTGGGGGTGTGTGTGTGTGGGTGGGGTGGTGTGTGGTTGGGTGTGTGTAGGTGGGAAAGACAGAGGTCACTGGCTTCTCCTCCCTCTCCCTCACCGCCCCCCCCCCCAGTCCAATCAAGTGTTAAGTCAATTCAACAAACATTTTATCCAGGCTGACCCTGATATGTGTGGAGTTCTGTGAGATCATCAGACACCATAACATCCCAGAACCAAATCTTGTCCCATCTCTACCTGAACAAGAACCTCCCCTCCACAAGGACATCCCCTATCAATGGTCATCTGGCCTGAGCTAGAGGGGCTCCCCGCTCCTCTCCACTTTGAACCTCACTCTCTTCATCTATAAAATGGGTATACTGATGTGTTTGCACTACTGACCTTCCTGTATTGTTGCAAGGAAAGTTGGTCAGTCAGCCAACGAGCATTTATTAAGGGTTTACTGCAGGCACCCTACAAATCCCTATGGATGCAGGCAGTTTTTCAGCACTATGGAAAGGATAGTTCTGTCTCCTCATGCCTTCTGTGTGGCCTTTATCTCCAAGTCCTGCTCCATTTCCTGCTCATGATGGGGAGGGGTCATTGGGCTCTCAAAGGCCATTCCAGCAAGGCTCAAGGGCTGGCAGGTTCCACTGATCTCGGAAAGACTCCCAGTATGGCCCCAGTACCAGAATGAGCCTGCCTCCCCCGGGCCAGGCCAGCCAAGAGCGGGCAGACTCATGACTGCTAGCTTATAGAAAGGTGCTTGCCCCATGACTATGGGGCTTAAGTCCCCCCTGGCCACATAGTCTGTGAGAGCTGGGACAGCAGGGACTGAGTCCGAGACATGATCACCAAGCCAGACAACCATGACAGGGCACAGGCCAGGAGACACTTGCTAATGACAGATGTCTTACACTGTGATGGTGCCTGACCATGGAGATACATTTCTTTTCTTTCTCTCTCTTTTAAATAGTTTACTGTTTGCCAGCAGAAAGGAAGGAAGTATGGCCTAGCATCAGGCAGACATTGGGCCCCGCCCCGCCCATTGCATGGGGCTGAGTCCTGTTGACGTTGGTGCCCCAGACCCCTGTGGACCTGCCTGCCCTGGTGACTGCTCATCCTACATCTCTCCATATTCCTCATGCCCATCATTTCTTATGGCCCAGGGCTAACTCGTGGCCTTGATGTACCATGTTTTGGTTCTGCCATTCCCCAACCATCAGGCACATGTCTTCTTTCCTGCTTTTTGTTATGAGTGGACAGACCCCTGCACTTGGAATTAAGACCTGAGTTCAAATTCTGCCTCAGACGCTTACTTGCAGGTGACCCTAGGCTGGTCACTCTGTGCTTCAGTTTTTCATATGTGAAATGAGGGTGTTGGACTCAATGGCCCCTAAAGACCTTCTGACTCCAGGTCCTGTGTATGACCCTGGGCAAGTCACCTAACCTTTGTTCCCTCATTTGTAAAATGTCGAACTCAGCCGCCTTGAAAGCCCCTTCCACCTATGAGATGTGACTCTCATAGATTCCTGTGAGATGTTCCATGCCTGATCTCATGTATGCATTGACACCCATGGGCCCTTTCTTCCTGACTCTGATCTCCTGAGGGCATAAAGCCAGCGTGGGGGGCCCTGGGTAACTTTTCTCCCATAATTCCAAAACGTTTTCCAGAATAGCTGGACAAATCTTCCCTCATCCCCTCCATTAGCATCTCTGCCTACCTTTGCCATTTCCTTTCCTACAGAATGACACTGGACGAGAGAGTCAGAACCCACAGTGGCAGAGACAGGCAACAACAGTGGAATGGATCTGACAGGATTAAATTTAATTTGCAGCTAATATAAAATTTTACCCTTTGAGTTTAAAAAAAATCAGCTTCCCCAGTGCAAGATGGGGAAGCCTGGTGAAATAACAGCTTTCCTGAAAAAAAGATCTGGGGGTCTGAGTGGACTGCAGGCAAGCTCACTGTGAGTCAGCAGTGGGCTGTAGTATCCAGGAAAGTTTGTGGGACCTTGGGTTGCACTGAGCCAGGAAGAGCATCCTGGAAGGAGGGGCCCAATGCCCTGGTTAGACCATGCTGGGAGCCGAGTTCTCAGCTCTGGGCACATGAGGGAACAGACCCAGCAGGATGAAGGACCTGTAGCTGGGGAGCAGAAGCAGGACTCAAGGGTCTGAAAAGCTGTTGGGTGGAAGGAGGATCTGATCTGTTCTGAACTAGGAGATGGCTCGGGCTGCCCCAGCGTTCTCTGAATTAACAGTCGCCCAATTGGGGAGTTAGTGAGGTCAAGGAATAGAGATCCAACTTTATAGATGAGGAGACTAAGGGCCATTTCCCAAGCGCCCCCTGCAGAGACTGGAGCCCAGCTCCCCTGTCCCCTTCCCCCAGTGCTTCCCTTGAGCAGTGACTCTGTGGCTGACCTCTGGGACCTCAGCTCCCTCCTGGGGCCTCCCCAGTTCTGATCCTGAAGATTATACTACCTGTACCAGCCTAGGAACCCCAGGAGCCCTGGGCTCAAGTCTCTAGCCTGAGGCATCCACACTGTGTGACCTGGGGCAAATCCTGGGGTCCCCAGGGCAGCTCTCTCAGACTTCAGTTACAGATGAGGTGCTGATCTGCATTGGTGAAGGGAGTTTCTCCTCTGGAAGTTCCCCGTACCAGTGACATCACAGGCCCCACCACCCCCACTGCTGGCACCAGATCTTCTCACATTAAAAGAAAGTTGTAGTCACAGATGCTGCTGCTAACTTCACCAGCTCAGAAGCACCAGGGACACATGAGTGTGGGGGGACCTGCCGGCCAGAACACGGGGAGCAAACCCACTGGGAGCCTCTTCTCAGGGGAAGTGAGTTTCCAGTTTCTTAAAAACAGGAGGGGCCTTCACGGGTCCCCAGCAGCTACTCAGGAGCCAGACCTGCATCTGCCCCTGGAACACTGAACACCATGAAAAGACAATGAACATAAGAGACCCTGGGCCGGCTGAAGCAGACATGTCAACAAACTCCCCTCGGCGCCCGCTGCCAGGACAAAGGCCTGAAGGCTGACAGATGCTACCTCACACCTGTTTGGATAATACCTTCCTCCCACAAGCTAAAAAAGAAACCATCACATATGAGCTCATGAGGATCTGAGTCTCCCAGCACTGCTCACCCCCCACCCCCACATCAGCTCCCCCTTTCTCCAGTGGCCCAGCCCAGCCTGTCTGAAGCCAGGGCCAGGGGCATGTGAACAAAAGGGGCATTGATAACCATACTTAGTGAGGCAAGCTCTCCAAGGCCCAGACACAGGAGACACCAGCTGGGGGGTGGCCATCACCCTGCCCAGGAAGGGGCCCCTCCCTAAAGCACAAGTGAATTTGGAGCTTGCCTGGGAGAAACTTAAGAAGGCCCCAACCACCAGCCCTCTGCACCTGTTCTAGTCCATCTGGTCCCTGAGTGCGTCCATGTTTGCCAACAAGGGCTCACCAGCCTTCTTGTGACCTGACAGGGTCTGAAATTGCTGGGTCAGGAGTGAGCCCTGGGGCCTGGAAGCTGTCCAGACAGCCTCCCTCATCAGCCCCCAAACCAGAACGCCCATCCCTCTTGGCCTGTAAAGTCTGCAGAGGCACAGAGAAGGAAAGGAGCTTGTGTGGAGTCAGACTAGTTAGAGGTGTGGAAGGGGGCACACGAACTCACCCCTGTTAGGACTTCGAATTTATCCGACTCTTCTGGAACTAGGTGGGAAAAGCTACCAGACGTTCATCCTTTGGTCCAGGGATCACCGCACGGAAGTAAAGACTGTTGAGACAGAAAGGTCCCAGACAGCCACCATGATCACACTTTGGAGGGACTCGGAGGCCACTGAGTCCAGCCCTTCCCCCACCAAGGCTTAGAGAGAAGACTCCAACCTAAGGTTCCTTCCACTGTGCTATGCTACTTTTAATGTATAAATGAACAGATAAATATATATATATGCATACATACATATGAATATATATATATATATATATATGTCACATTTCTTTTTCACTTCGCAGTTTCCTTGTAGTAGACCCATGCGGTAGGTCATTGAAGTATTACTGTACCCATCTGGCAGATGAGGAAACTGAGGCCCCCAGGAGGGCAGCTGGTCGGGATCTCACTCAGACTCAGGGCCCTGGCCACAGCACCCCAGCTCTCTCCACTACACCCCACTGCCTCTAAAATCCATGAGAGGACGGACTACAGAAGACATTTCTGCTGTGGGAAGCTTGCTAGCTTCAGGCCCCCAGTTTGGACTCTGTTAAAATCACAGACTCACATATTCTGAGAGACAGGAAGGACTTTCGCATCATGTCACCCAGTCCCAGATTCACTCTGACTACACACGATTCTTAGCATCTTGGTGAGATGGCCCCATCTTTGGGTTAATAATGCTAATTATTGGCATTGGCAGCTCCAACTCGGACGCCTGGTCTCAGCACAGAGGTGGCCCTGCCTGACTATCAGAGGGCAAGCTGGGCCAGGCCCCGCCGTGCCGGGAGGACATCACACGGGGATCGTAGCTGTACTTGGGCATAGATCCTCATGTGAGTGCCAGCCACACTAAACACAGGAAGTGCCCAAAGCTTACCCTCACAGTGGACGAGCCCCCTCCTTCCATCATCTACTTATCTCCTTCCAACAGTAATGACAACCACACATGTTTATGGGAAGCACAGACAAAAAGGCCGTGGCGCTGACTTGCCCAAGGTCCCATGGCGAGCCTTTAACCTGGCTCTTTCCACTCTAGCTCACTGTCTTCCCTAATGACTAGAAAAAAGTACCCGGGGCAGAGGTGGGGGATGCTGGGGACCCAGGTAGCCCAGAGCAGCCGCAGTGACAGCTGACAGCCCGGAACGGTGGGTGGGAGGAGACCTGAAAACAATGAGAAGCCTGACTCCAAACCTCAAAAGCACAGCTGGGGGGAGGGGAATGGGGGTGAATCCTGGAGCAGAGAAGCCTTCCTCCCACCAGCCCCCAGGGCATCACGATGGCATGAGGCCCCAGAAGTAGCATGGCAGAGCCAAGAGTGGGGAGCTGAGGCCATCCATCTATCCCAGATGAGCCAGGGAGTGCCAGTCCTTATCCTGGCATTCAGGGGCCCCACAAGCTGGCTCTCCCTCCCTTCCCCCATGGTCCTTCATATCATCCCCCTTGGCACACCAGGCCTTCCCCAGCCCTGATGCCCCCTCTCCCAGCTCTGCCTTCCAGCCTCCTTCCCTGTTTCCCCTAGTTATGAATGATCCCTCCCTTCCCCCTTATCTAGGTTTTACTTATCAGAGCCTGTATTGTAACGCTAATGAACCTGAAAGAGGAGGGGAAACTTTGGCGAAGACCCTCCCAGCCACTGTACTGTGCACCCCAAATCTGTTGGGGGACAGTGCTCCTGGGATATGTGGAATGCAAGCAGACATGAACCCCGCAAAATAAAGACACAGCTTCACTGTGGGGATAGTTTTGCAGGGAAACGATTCGCTTGGTAACTGACATGTGGATCTAACGAAATTGACCTAAGGAAAAGAACATCCTTGGGAAAAAATCCTGAAAATAGAAGGGGCACTTTTATTCCTAGAAAGAGACTGATGCTGGACTCTGTCTCCCAAAGCCGAAGGGGCAGGTGGAAGTGGAGGGAAGCTCTTGGGACTTCCTGATTCCCAGCAGAGTGAGAGGAAGAGGGAAGAAGCTGCTGGTCACTGCCAGGCCTTCCAGAAGAGGAGGAGACACCCAGGACGGGCTCCCCGCCCTCAGGAGGCTTCGGCTTCCCTTGCTGAGGTGACCAGAAGGCAAGAGAGAGACAGAGGAGGGCCCAGCCCAGAGGCTGCTGTTCTAGGTCAGTGGAAGGGAGGAGGAGTCCTCTGTGCAAGGCCAAACCCCCGGGGAAGAGAACAGCTCGGGACACCCTCTCTGGCCCTTCAGGTCCTACTTCTGTCCTTCCCTCATTTCAGTCTTGTCTGACGTTCCTGACCTCATTTGGGTTCTCTCGGCAAAGGTACTGGAATGTTTGCCATTTCCCTCTCCAGCTCATTTTACAGGTGAGGAAACTGAGGCAAGCAGGGTGAAGTGACTCGTCCAGGGTCACACAGCTAGTACATGTTTGAGGCTGGATTTGGACTCAGGAAGATGCATCGTCCTGATTCCAGGCCTGGCGCTCTGCCCACCTAGCTGTCCCCTTCTGGTCATGGTAGGTCCCAGAGTCTTGGGGCAAGAAGTATCAGAGAACCGGCACTTCTTATGCACCCCTAAGTGCCCAGGACTGTGTTAAGTATGGGAGATACACAGAATGGCAAGAACAGTGTCCCTGCCCACCCTAGTGGAGCAGAGCAGCTCGGCTCTGCGCTGCCTGGAGCGAGGAGATCCCTCCCTGGAAGCGCCATGCTGAGTGACTGGGAACCCAGCAGTGGTCTGGAAGGCAGGGCATGGGCCCCGTGCTGGGAGTTCCTTATAAGAGAGGGTCCACAGGAACAAAAGGCACGAAGGTCCTGCAGCCTGAAGGGACGCCCAGGGCCATCTCGTCCAGCTCTACTCTGACAGAGGAGGAGACCGAGGCACCGCGAGTAGGACCCACCCCCAATGCTCTGACTTCAGATCAGCAAAACTCAAGCGATCTGACCTCCCACTCCGCAGCCCCAGGGCCCTTGGGCTCAGGTGGGGACGCTCCCCACTGAGCTGTGCCCCAGCTCAACGTCGCCCCTGAACTTGTGCGTGCGGAGGGTTTGATCAGCCCCTAAGGGTAGGGCCCCCACATCCTCCCCAGGCAGCCCCAGCCCAGACTCTCTGCACCGCCCAACCTGACTCATACCCAGAAATCTGCAGCCTGCCCAAAGGGCTGGGAGTCTGCCATCTGTCCAGAAAGCAAATCCAAATTTACAAGGGAAAACAGGGGGCCGAACCAGGGGCATTTGCATCTTCCACCCCCTAGAGAAGCCAGCAGGCGCCCTGGCCAGTCTGAGTCTGCCTTTTGGCAGCAGACCAGGAGCCTGGACCTGCCAGAGGAAGGAGGATCCCGGCCAGTGGCTGTTTCTCCAGAATTCTCACTCAGATCTTTGCTTCCCTGAAATCTTCCCATATGCCCCTTCACTTCTTTGGACCATGTTTCTTCTGCAGCACAGATAGCGCTCTGGCCATGGGGAGGCCTGAGTTCAAAGCCTGTTCAAGACACTTGCTGGCTGAGCCACACAGCCTCAGTTTTCTCATCTGAATAATGGGAAGAACGCAAGCCCTACTTCAAAGGGTTATGGTGGAGATCAGACGTGCAAAAGGGCTTCTTTGTAAGCCTCACATAAATGCTGATTGTTATTAGATCCATGACCCTCTGAACCTATCATGGCCAGAGCTCCCTTCCTCTCTCTAGGCGTGTGTGCCCTCACCTGCAGGATAACATTAACCTGAGAAGATCCCTGGAGTCACTCCTGCCTCCCAAGGCCCAGGGGGAGGCAGGCCCATCCTGAAATGACCCTCCCCCCCAAGGTAGGTGCTGCTGGCTCTCCTGGTCTGTTTATTGAACCCATGACTGCTGCCCCTTTGTTGTGAAGCCAGTCAGAGGGCAGAGGAAGAACTCAGATTGGCTTTTCCAGGAAAAAACAATAAAGACTAGAGCAAATAATCACCCAGACATGGGGCTTCCTGAACACCATCTGTCCCTGCGCTTCCTGTCCACTGAGGAGGACAGCAGTCGGACAGCTGGGTCCCATCCAGTCGGGTCTGAGATGGCCCCAGAATCACCACATCAGGAGATACGGGGCCTGGGAGCCATGAGAGTCAACGCCCCCAGAGGCATCCCCACTGCCTCCCACAGCGTCTGGCACATAGTAGGTCCTTCATACGTGCCTGTGGATCGATTGATTCTAGCACTTGAAGGGAGACAAGAGCCATGCAAATGTCCATTTTATAGAGGAGAACACTGAGGCTCAGCCGGGGGCATTACTTGCTAAAGGTCAGCTCTGGAGACAGCCTAGGGAGGTCCGATGTATAAGCACGGGCTCACTTTATAAAGGGGGAAGCCAGCCATGCAGCTAGCTAGACTGGCAGAGCCAGGATTCAAAACCAAGTCCTCAGGACAAAAACCCAGTGCTCTCTCCACCATGCTAGGCTCTCCTCAACCAAAACCAAGCTCTCAGAAGTCGAATGGACGGGTAATCACTTCCAAAAGGATAGTGAGGAAGGAGCCAAGCCCAGACACTTCTCGGTTTCCAGGAGGACAGAATTTCCTTGGCCTTTCAAATCAGCAGGAGTGCTGTTTGGGGTGGGAGTGATGGCTCCGTGTTGCCTGAAGCTACCTCGTCCTACTCCCTCCCCCAGCCAGGAAGTCTCTCAAAGGGACAAGCCTCAGGAGAGATCCCGAGGGAAGCTCCCGCCTTCAGTCCTCAGGATCTTCACTGAAAATTGTGAAAAATGTGTCAGACACCAGTGAGTGCCTTAACCTTGTCATTTCCCATAAACACTCCCCCTCCACCAGCAGGCCTCTGATATCCTCGTAGCTGACCACACTTTTCATCTTTCCAGGTTTCCCTGTGCCTCCGTTCTCTCAAAGCCGATTTCCCTGCTGCTGTCCTAGGCCAGCACCAGCTCAACTTGATACTGTCCTCAGCCCTAGCATGCCTTGTCCCCTTGTTCTACAGAAGAATCCCCCACCAAAACCCAGCCCTGGGTCCTTGCCACCCTCTGCTGCCCTCTCTCCTGCTCACATGCTGCTGTAACAGAAAAAAGTGAAGAACAGGGCAGAGTGGGTCCCCCCAATTTTATATCACATAATCTCAACTGGACTCTCATTGTGTCAAGACCATCCTTTCACACCTTCCTGGAGGACTCGCTGTCCCCCTCACCAGGGCGGCTCCTCCAAGCCTTTGCTCCCCCACACCTTCTCGGCCAAGGACTTCACCTAGTAAAAATGGCGGCCGTTCGCCCACAGTCCCTTCCTCTCCTCCTTCTAGTCTCACATCATCTGGACGTCTTCCCCCATCTCCTCCCTCCTGCACACCTGTCTTACATGAAGAGGTGACCTTTCTCCTGGCCAAGGGTTCATCCACTCTCACCGCCCACTCTGTCTTTAGCCTCTCCCTACCTCCTGGCTCCTTGCCTAATGCCTCCCAACATGCCCGTGTCTCCCTCACTTAGGCCATCTCATCTCTACCAGCTTTCCTCTCTCTCTGCCCCTTCTTGGCTAAACTTGACTTGAAAGTGGTCTGGGCTTGGGGCCTTCATTTCCTCCTCTCTCACTCAATTTTAAACCCTTTTCAGTCTGACTTCAGACCTCACTGATCATCAGAAACTGCTCTCTCCAGAGTCACTGGTGATCTCTCTTATGCCTGGTCCAATGGCCTTTCCCCATCCTCACCCTGGCCTCTCAGCAGACGCCAATCCCATCCATTACTCTCTCCTCCTAGATTCTCCCCATACCCAGTGAGCTTCAGCAGCTTCCTTCAGGATCACATACAACTTTTTGAGCATATAAAGCCCTTCTTAGCCCGGCCCCTTTCCACTCTCCTGGTCTTTATTCCCACTGGGTACTTTATGGTCTGGCCACAGCTTCTAGCTGTTATTCTCTCCTCCCACCTCCTCGCCTTTGCCCTGGCTGTCCCCCATGCCTGGAATGCCTTCCCTCCTCACCTCTGCCTCCTGTCTTCCTTTAAGATTTAGCTCAAATCCCACCTTCTGCAGGAGGCCTGTCCTGGGCCTCACCACCACCCAGAGCCTTCTCTCTGAGATGCTTCCATCAGCAGACGTCTTGTAAGGACAAGGGTGTTTGCACACTGTCTCCCTCATTAGACTGTGTCCCCCCCCCCCCCCCCCAGTGCTCAGCACACAGCTCTAGGCACATAGTAAGGGTCTCATAAATGTTGTGGATTGACTTCACTGACTGGCAAAGGGAGAGTACTGACATTCTTTGAAACTGTCTGCAGGGTCCACATCTGGACCAAAACCCTAGTTCTACACCCACTCACCCACCCCCCACAATGGTCACCCACACCCTTCCCTGAGGGGAAAAACAAATGACCCATCAGGAGATCTATTTTTACCTTTCCTCTACAACGGTAAAGTAGCCACTGAGTAACCCCTAGGCCCCATGCAAATGGAACAGCTGCCTCAACAGCCCACCCAACCCAGCCCACCCACGCCAGGCAGCCTCCCCTAAGCTCCTAACAGAAAGTCTCCTACAGGCCGCCTACTCACCGAGACAGAAATTAGAAAGAAAAAAGGCCAGGCTTCTGCCCCTAAGCTGTGAACCCAGATTCAAGAGTGGGGCTGTGGTTTAGGCCAGGAACCAGCTGTGGGCTCTCTGAGGTCCTTCCTGGCTCTGACATTCTATGCTCTAAGGCCCTTCTCGGTTCTAATATTTAATGTTGGAAGGTCGATCCCAGCTCGGACATTCCTGTTCTTAGGAGTAGACTTTCTTAGGTCTAGGGCACCCAGGCAGCCCTTCACAGGCATGCTGGGCCCAGCTGGATCGAAGCAGAATCTCTGACCCTCAGATGAGAGTGCAATGAGCCCCAAGTCCACTCAGCACCCAGCCCAGCTGGCCAGTGCTTGTCCAGGCAGGGCAGCGCTGCAGCCAGCCCAGGACAGGCCTCATGATTGTGAGTGTCCGCATCTTAGAAACGAACTGGTGTTACAGATCAGGGCTTGATTTCCTGGGCTGGTGATGTTCTAGGCTTAGGAAATTGAAGAAAATGTTAATGATGCCTATTAAACCTAAAAGTGTATCGGGCATGCGTTTATTAAATGCGTAGTGGCACCCCTGCCCCCTGGTTCTCATCATCCCCAAGGCAGGCCCTTCCACTTTGAGTCTGCCTTGATTGTCAGTGGTTTTCCTGACATCACACAGATCTGCCTGCCTGTCAGCGGCCCCCACTGCTCTGGCCAAGCAGAATGAAGCTGATCCCCTTTTCTTGCCAGTTCTTCTCATACTTGGAAATAGCGCTCAAGGTCCCCCTGAGCTTTGTCTTCTCCAAGATCAATACCCCCAGTACTTGTAGACCTCTGAGCCCTCCTCATGTGGCATCTCTCAGAGGATATGAGAGCAGCAACAGAAGGAGCACGAGATTCTGGGCCAGGAGGCACCGGGATCTCGGAGCCGGAGGGGTCCGTGGAGGAGGAAGAGCCCCCAACCCTGAGTGCGAATCCCCCTTCCATGGCAGCTGGCCATCCTCCCTCTCTTTTTAGGTCTCCAGGGAAGAAATACCCTTGTCCCTGGGGCAGCCCATTCCACTTTAGATAACTGGGATTCCCAGGAAATATCTCCTGCCACTGCCAAAATCTGCCCCTCCCAGCTCTAAAGCTAGGAAGAACCAATCTGACCCATCATTTTGAACCATTGAAGGTGGCCATCGGACTCCCTCTGTAACTGAGGGGACCAGTGGAGACCTGACTCTGGGTCAACCTTCTCTCTATACTTTGAGGGGCGTAGTAGAGAGGAGGTCTGCTTTCGAGTCCCTGTGATAACTCTTTCTAGCTGGGGGATTCACTCTTTGAGTCATCTCAAAAACCGTCTCTCTACTATGTGCCAGGCACTGGGAATAGGACAAAATTCCAACCAGTCCCTGACCTCGAGCAGCTTCTAGTCTACTTTTCTTTCTCTGAAAACTAGGAATTATTCTGGCCTGCTCTGCTGCCAACCCCCAGGGCCCTTGGGATAAGGGATATTGGAGCTGGCCTCAGAGTTAGGCAGCTCTGGGTTTGAGCCTCACCTCTGACACATCCTGTCTGGAGGATATGGAAAGGAAAATGGAGGCTGAGGGGCAGATCCTAAGACATGGCACCAAGAGCCCCCCACCCCGGGGAGATTCCTGCTCTTCTCCCTTCCCTCTTTGTAAGGCCCTCCCTCTTAGGACTCCAGGTGCTGACTGACTGAGCCTAAGAAATTCAGGAAAACCAGTCTGAGACACTCTCACTCCCAAATACCCACTCTTTTAGGGCGTTAGAGCCGGCAGGGACTGCTCAAGTCCATTCCCTTTCATCTTACATTAGAAGAAACTGCAGAGAAGGACTTACCTAAGAGCACAGAGGTAGCTGAGTCGGAATTTGAACCCAGATCTCTCCTGGCTCCCCATATCTCCTCAATAGGGAATGTCAGGCCTGGAAGAGACCTTAGACTCTGTGATTTTACAGTGAAGGAAACTGAGGCCCAGAGAAGAGAGAAGGGACTTGCCCACAGCCAGACAAGTGCTATCAGAGCTGGGGTCTCAAGCCAGATATGCTGAGCCTCAGTCTGGGGCACAGTCCTAGGCCACAGTCACTAAAACCTGGCCTGGGCGGGCAGCATCGATCATCCTGTCAGACACAGGCGTCAGAGAGCAGTCCCAGGGGTGATGGACCTCGGTTTGAGGTACTTGGCAGCAGGACTTCAAGCAGGGCCCTTCACCTTTTAGCCCCTTGGTCTGCTTATCTATAAAATTGGGATAATAAGCCTGGCAGCATTCCCAGACTGATGAGAGAAACCTGCAATCTGGTCCTGACTTCTACCAATTAACTCTCTGATATCACCTTGGGCAAATCCTTTGCCCTTTCTTGCCTTTCTTGTCTTCTATTAAAAAAAGGGGTTGGGTTAAATGAGCTCTGAGGCCCCTCCCAGCCCTGACATCCCCTGTTCTCAGGCCCTTCCCAGCCCTGACATCCCCTATTCTAAGGATCCTCCCAGTTCTGACAGTTCTTCTGTTCTAAGGCCCCTCCATCCTCAGACACTTCCCAGCTGTGTGACCCTGGGCAAATCACTTGTTTGCCTCAGTTTCCTCATCTGTAAAGTGAGCTGAAGAAGGAAATGGCAAACACTCCAGCATTTCTGCCAAGAAAACCCCCATGGGGCCATGGAGAGTGGAGCACAACTTAAAACGACAGAACAACACTATGGTATAAAAGCAGGAGGCTTCAATGAACCCGGGCGAATCAGCCACGTGGCACTTTTGACTTGATAGTCACTAGGGTAAATCCCGCCTCTGAGGCCTGTGCTGGTACAGACCAAAGTCAGAGTTCAGCTGGTGTTTCCACAGCATGGACAGGAACCCCCGGAGAAGCTGCCAATCCCAGCTGGAGCGAGGGCTACCCCAAGGTTAGACACTTTACAGAAAAAGTCACAGGAGCCACTGACTTTTCTGGAAAGAAAAGTCATTTCTGAGGGAAGCAGCTCTGGGCAGAGGGTGGCACAGAATGAATAATCTGGTTTACTCTTCTGAAAATCATCACTGTTAGGTCTTTAAAAGCTGTGTGATTTATGGGAGGAGAGGTCCCCGAAAGAGGAGATGAATCAGAGGCAGTCAGGACTTGAACCCAGGTCTCCACCTGCCACCACAACTATGTCTACACCCAGTCTAGGGTAAAGGATGCCCTCTGGAGGCACCTGGGCTTCTGTCCTCAACACTTTCTGACTGTGTGACCCTGTGCTGGTCACATCACCCCATGAGCCTCAGTCGTCCTCAGTAAAACGGGGCCCTGATACCCAAGACACAACTCATGGGGTGATTTCAAGCATCAAAGGAGGGGCCAACTGTAGGAACGATGGCTCTAAGTCATTGCCCCCAATGAGCAGCAGGGACTCGTCACCTTCTTAAAGCACTTCCTGTCAGAAACCTAATTAAGTTTCAGCCAGTCACTAATATTTATCGTTCAACTCCAAATCCCAGAAGAACAGGTTTGCCGGCCTCAGCTGCCCCTTCCCTGTGTTTTGGGTTGTCACACCGACTCCAGGGATGTGCTCTGCCCCATCAGCCTCGGGCCTCCATCTTTCTTCTCCCAGACCCCTCGCCTTCCTCAGATCAGAACAATATTGCCTAGAATGGGGAGCCTGGGTCCCCCCAGAGCCTTCTGACAGCCCTCAGAGGGGAGCGTCCCTGTTTGACAGGTGAAGAGGTGAAAGCTGCATAAGGGTATTTAGCTAAATCTGTTTAACATGGTCCTATATGTATGGCCTATATCAGACTGCAGTCGTCTTGGGGAGGGGAAGGAGGGGGAGAAAATTTAAAACTCAAAATCTTATAAAAGTGAGAGAAAGAGAGGGGGGGAGGAGAGAGAGGGGGGAGAGGGAGAGAAGGAGGGAGAGAGAGAAGAGGAAAGAGAGGGAGAGAGAAGAGAAGAGAGAAAGAAAGAGAGAGAGGGAGGGAGAGAGGGGGGAGAGGGGGAGAGAGAAAGAGAGAGAGAGAGAGAGAGAGAGAAGAGAGAAAGGAAGAGAGAGAGAGGGAGAGAGAAGAGAGAAAGAGAGAGGGAGGGAGAGAGGATAGAGGGAGAGGAGAGAGGGAGGAAGGAAGGAAGACATTTGGCTTGCATTCCTCAAGCACTTGTTCTCTTCCCAATAACCATGGAGCTAGAGGCTGAAAGTCTGATTATCCCCATTTTAGAGATGAGGAAACAGATGCCCAAGGTCACACAGCAAGTTACTGTCACAGTACAGGCTTATTCAAGTCTATCCACTCCCCCTGAGGATGCACCAAAGAGCTTTCTTTCTCTCCCACGTTCTAATGCTCAGGATCTGTGTTCTTGTTCTCTACCACCAAACTAAATCCTTTGACAAGTAGCAGACAGAGCATGGAGGGTCCTCTATAAAGGGAGATCATCAGGCTGAAGGATCTAAAAAATCTCTTTGAGCTGTGAGGTGTCATATGCGAAGGTTCCTTCCAGTTATAAAATCCTGTTATGCTTAGTCCCAGCTCTGATGTCTGTCCCATAATCTGGTCCAGCCCTGACATCCCCTGTTCTCAGGGCCCTCCCAGATCTGACGTCCCCTGTTCTCAGGGCCCTCCCAACTCTCACATCCCCTGTTCTCAGGCCCTTCCCAGCCCTGACATCCCCTGTTCTCAGGCCCCTACCAGTCCTGACATCCCCTGTTCTGAGGTCCTTCTGAGCTTTGACATTCTGTTTATGAGCCCTTCTCTCTTCCTCACCAGCTCTGACAATTTGTGTTCTAAGGGCTCTCTCAGCTCTAATGTTCCAGGAGTCTAGGCTAAGCCCTTGGCTTTTATCTCCCCAGTGCTGTAGCCCAGTGCCTGGTGGGGCAAGTCACTTAACCCTTCTCAAAGCCCCAGTTCCCCACTCAGTGAAATCTGGGCTGGGACGGGGTGTCCCTGTGAGAAAAGCCGGGTACAAACTGCAGATCCCGGGGGTGAAGGCAACCTCGCCTTGTTCCCCGGAATCCCATTGCGTTTCCCTTTGCCATCCACCCAGCAGGGAGGGCCTCAGTTTCTACTGCTGAACACAAGATGACAAATGCGTCTCCGGACAAAGCAGGCTTGGCCCAGCCTGTCGGAGGGCCACCGACGTCCTAAGGCTTTCAATTTTGCTTCCTGGTTGTAGATCCAAACAAAAGCTGGGCAGCTCGGACTTCCTCGAAATCCCTCCCCGTAGTATTAGGTAGTGGCGAAACTAGAAACAGCCCGAAGATTGATTGGCTCCCCATTGGTGGCAAGCCTGGCAAGCCCCTGCCCTTTCCCTGTCTGAGAAGCCTCGCCCCAACCTTATCCAAGAGCTCATGGACAGCCTGCTGCCCCCAGCCAGGGAGCAGAAGCAGGCCATTTTCCCGGGAAGAAGGGCAGCCCAAGTGTGTGGCTCTTCACCAAGTGCCCGAAGGCTCTCAGACTGCTCCGTCAGGGCCACCCACCCTAGCCGAGCTCTGGCCTCGACGACCCCAGGAGTCTGCCCGGTAGTCGTTGCCACTTCCCCCCGCCCCCCTCCCCCCCCCA
>NW_027186376.1:2461693-2504622 GCF_028583685.1 Petaurus breviceps papuanus | reverse complement strand
CCCGCCGCTGTCGTGGGCGCGGCCCCCCCCCGCGCTCCCCTGCCCCCGCCCCCCCCCGCGGCCGTCCGCGGGGCCGCCCCCCCCCCCCCCCCCCCCCCCCCCCCCACACACACACACTTACAGCACTCAGGAGGAGCCTGAGTCTGGTCTCGGGAGAGCCGGGTTCTAGCCCAGCCCGGCTCCCTTTCTAGGAAAGTGTGAAAGCCTCAGTTTCCTCATCTTCAAAAGTCGAGTAATCCCTCTGACCTAACCTCCCTCCCACGGAGGGCGTAGGGAAAGTGCTTTTAGGACGAGATCTAGGGGAGATGATCCAGTCCCCTCATCTCTCAGTCCCGTGCGCCACCCGAAGCAGTTTCTGCCTCTCTAGGCTAGTATGTGATTCCGTGACTGCCAAGGGTCGAATCTAAGTCTGAAGTTCTGGGGCACCTTGGGTTCAGGCGTCTTCACTTGCTAGCTAGGTGATAGTGAGGTTAGGTGGTCCTGGGTTTCGTTATACTCTTCTGAAAAATGGATTTTGGGGCTCCAGTACAGTACAGGCGATCACAGATCTCAGCCAATGGCTGCACCAGCTCCAGCCCCAGCCCCAGCCCCCCACCACCCCAGCCGCCCCAGCGTAGAGGCAGCTGGGGGAGGGCAGCGCAGGGACGGGAGGGCGGACCCCACCCCCCGCACCCCAGGCCCAGGAGGCTCCAGAATTCCACAGGTACTCCAGGTGGGGGTGGGTAAGGGGCGAGGGTCGGATCCTCGAGCCAGGTGATTAACCCCTCCCTCTCCAGGCTGGGAAATCGAACGAGACTTTGACTGTTCAGGTCCGACAGAAAGCCTCCTCCAGCACCACCCCAGCCCGGGGAAGAGCTCCTTGCGCTTCACTGAGGCGCTCTCCCCGAACTCCCCGCCAGCCTGGGCTTGGTCAGCAAGTGTAGGAGCGTCCCTGGGCCGGTAGATCTCGGGGAGCTTGGGGACAGTGGGCCCGGGACGGGGGTGGGAGAGGAGCCAGGAGGAGGAGGGGGCGAAGCGAGGGGAGCGGAATTAAGTGCAGCCAAATGAAAGTACTGCGGGGCGGGGGGGTTTAACATATGGGGGAAATGAAGAGGCCAGGACGGAAGGGGGCTCCCCAAACTCAAGGCACTAGAGAGAGCAGAGCGATCGCCCTGGGCTTCAGAGACTCTGCGCCGGCGGCCTCCCCTCCCTTCCCCCCCCCCCCCCCATTTAAAGTCCCAACTCCAGCCTTCCGGCGGCGGGGGCTCCTCAGTCACTAAAATCAGACCAATCTCCCCTCCCAGCCCCGACCACAACGCCCAGATGCCGAGACCCCAAAATATAGCCCACCCCCCTCCACGTCTGCCTTACCTGCCGGAACCTCCGCCTCGGAGTGGGGTGCAAAGCGACCGCTGCCCTGAGGAGAGAACAGGGGAGGGAGGATCAGGTTTGCGAGCCCCCAGCTCCCGGTCACAGGGGGCTGGGGGCCAAGGGCCAGAGAGAGGAAGACACTCACCGCAGGGTCACTCGTAAATGGGGTTTATTGTGTGCTGCTTCCTGGGGGACTCTCAGGGCCCGGGGGCAGGACTTGGGGAGAGGGAACCCGCCCCCACCACGCCCCGGTCCCGCCTCTGCCTCTTCCCGCGCCTGCCTGCCCAGAAGCCCAGGGAGGCAACGAGCAAAGTCAAGCCTGGAAGGAACTTGAGAATGAAAAGAAGACAATGGCAGGACAGGATGGATCCTTGGAATCTAGAATGTGGAATGGCGGAGCTGAAGGGGCCCCTAGGACAGGGAACCGTCAAGGCTCTAAGGGACCTTCTGGAGACATGGAATTTTACATCTAGAAGAACCAAAACTTCTCATCTCACAGATAAACAAGCTGAGGCCCCGGGAGGGGAGTGACTTGCCCAAGGTCACACACACCTACTCACCTCAGGTTCAAGTTTAAGGCCTTTGTGTGAGTTTCCGCGACCATGAAGTTCTGGTATCGGAGGAGGTGCCCGAATATCCACCTCTCCCAGTCACTTTGTGGTCAATCAACCCTCTTTAAAAAATGAAGCACCTTATTACTTGCCTTCCCAGTGGGTGGGGGGAGAGGGAGACAATTTGGAACTCAAAATTTCAAAAGAAAAGAATGTTTAAATAAATAAATAATAAATATTGGGGGAAATTCAGTGCCTGCTATAGGTCCCTCACTAGGCTGGAAAGATAAAAAAAAAAAAAGCCTTTCCCCGAAAGGCACTTAGAATCTTTCAGAAGGAAACACTTGCTCAGTGTTCTACCCATTGTAACTGAACTTGACATTCTAAGCTCCTTAGATTGTCAACTTGAGGGCACCCCCAGCTTCTGTCCCAAACCAGCTCATTATCTTTCCTTTCCCCTAATACTGTCGGGACTCTGTTCATGGCCCTCTGCTCCTCTCCACGTCTCCCAGGTATACCTTGTGCCCCTCTGCCCTTTGTCTGGCTGGGCCTTTCTCTCCCTCTCGCCCTAAGAGCTCTCCACACCTGAAGATTCTATCTCCATGACCTGCACACCCTGTCCCACAGCCACAGCTCTATATTTACCATCCTAAATTCACTGCATTACCATCAGGACCAGAGAATTTCGAGCTAGAAGCATCCCATGAGATTATTCTAGTACAATCCCTGATTTTACAAATGAGGAAACTGAGGCTCAGAAAGGGGGCATTTCCCCAGACCACAAAGGCAGCAAATAAAGCTAGGCTGGGGTTCTCCGACCCTACCCCCAGCTCACCTCCCATGCACCACACTTGGTATATGGTTCTCCTCATGGCATTGCCCTGCTCAGAACTTCCCAACGTCCCCTGATTGCTTCCAGAATCAACTCCAAAACCCATAGCCTGGAATGCAAATCATCAGTCCATAAATATCTATGAAGCACCTACTGGGTGCCAGCCTCCTCTTACTACATCTGCTCCCCCACCTTCCAGCCTCTATGTTTGCTCACACAGTACCCTTTGCCTAGAAGCTCCACCCCCTCACTCCTTATCCACTGCTTGGCATCCCCTTCCTCCCCCTGAGGATCCTTGAGAGCCCAGTTCAGGGGTCACCTCCTCCTTGAAGCCTTTCATCACTGCCCTAGTTAGCAATGGCATCTCCCCTTTAGAGCTGGCAGAGCTCTTTGTACTTCTCTTAAGCCCTGATCACGTGCTTATGAGTTTCTAGGATAGTTTTCTATGTAGACGATGTATCAATGCACAAAGGACTACCATCCCTCCTGACCTGGGGGGCCCAGGAGGCTGGGACTTCATCAAAACTTTTGTTCTTGGGGCATCTAGTGCCACAGTGAATAAAGCACCCACCCTGGAGTCAGGAGGACCTGAGTTCAAATGTGATCTCAGACACTTGACACTTACTAGCTGTGTGACCTTGGACGAGTCACTTAACCCCAACTGTCTTGCCTTCCCCCTTAAAAATCAAACAAACAACTTTCGTTGTTTCCCAGGGCTCTCCACACCTTGGCCAGGGGCAGGGGGGAGGGTGTTACACCTTGGATGTACCTAATTAAAGTTTCTTAGGCGGTTGAATGATGGCAGGAAGGCCAGGGTTCAAATCCTGCTTCCCAGACTTACTAACTCTGTAACCCTGGGCAGTCACTTAACTGAATTTGCAAATGTCCAAGGGCTTTGTAAATGCTAGAAACGATCAAAAGGAACAGAAATAGTAGTCTTTGTGGCCCTTGTTCCATTTCTGAATGTCACTGATTGCTGTGGGCATCTTACACTCACAATTGTGTGTGTGGCAGGTGCTGAGGGCTGGAGAAGGAACACTGGATTTGTCAGTGGGAGAGTTCGGGCCTGAACTGATCATTACTAACTACCCTGCAGGTACTTTGAGGCAAGGTGATGTTGTGGAAGCCATGTTGGGAACTCAAGTCCTGGATTCAAATCCTGCTGCTGCTTCTTACTCCCTGAGTGACCTTGGGGAGAGGGGGTCTGGTCCTCAATTCCCCTTACCTGTACAACTCAAGTGGCTGATTCCTCTGACCTTGGATAGCTCCAGGAAAGGCTGAATGGATCTTTCCTCCTCTTCCAGGACTAGATTATGGCACTAGTAGTGTGTGGCTGAAAGAGCCCTGTTTCTAGGGTCACAGCACTTGGGGTCAGATTCTTCCTTTATCATTCACTACCCGAGTGACCTTCAGCCAGTCCCTTCACTGCCTTGGTCTCATTTTACTCATCTGTAAAAGAAGGGTTAGCCCCTCCCCCCCATCAGCTCACCCTCCACAAGGACGGCCATGCCTGGGTAGGAGGGTCTGTCATCAAACCACAGCTAGGACCCCAAAGTCTCCTGGATTACAGAGTCATCCTTCTCTGGGCAGCCTAGACCCTGCCCTGTCAGAAGAGAGGTTGCTAGCAAAGGCAGACAAGAAGGAATCATGTTTCAGGGAAACATTTCCCCCCAGAGACAATGAGCCTGACATTTCTGATGGCGCTGAAGTGGCAGGAAAAGTAGAAGGAGAGAGACCTTCACCTGGCTTCTGTTCTCCTCTTCAGAAAATGGTCCCTCCTAAACCTGGGAGCCCTTCTTCCTAAAATGTACCTCGGAGAGAAAAAAGAAATAAAATCCTATGACCTGTCCACCTCAGTTTCTCATCTGAAAAATAGGAAGATGATGCTTGTGCAACCTCCCAGCAATACTGAGAGGATTGGATGAGATCACGTGAGTTAGTTCTGAGGGCTTTGTAGCCATGAACTCAAAGTCTCAAGGACCAGTGATTTAACCCCTGGTTGGAAACTCCCTGCCTGGGATTACTGTAACTGATTCCGATCTTCTCTCCCTGAAGGTTTTAGAGTTTCCTGGGGCTCAAAGACTGAAGGAATTGTTGATAGTCACAGAGCTAGTGAGTGTCTGAGGCAGGACCTGAGCCTGGGTGTACTGACTCCAGGTCCAGCCTCTCTGAAAAACACTCGACCCCTAGAAATGCCAGTGACTGCTTACTATACAGTGTGGGTATCTGCTCTAACATTTACACAGCATCTTCTTACACATACTGTCTCACTTGATCTCCAAGACAACCCCAGGAGGTGAGTGCTATAATTGTCTCCATTTTACTGATGGGGAAACTGAGTCAAGTCAACAAGCTTTTATTGTCTACTATGGGGGATACAATGAACATCAAAAATGTTCCTTCCTACTCTCGAGGACCTTACAATTAAATGATTTGTCTGGGGTCACACAACTTGTGGGTCAGAATTTGACAAGCTATAACACATTTTTAACCTCAGGCTGCCTTGGGTTAGCACACAGCCCCTCTTTCCAGTTTCCTTATACATCCCTCCTCTTCCTACACTCTTCAGTCCAGCCAACGTGTGGATGAGGATGTGGACCCTAGAGCCCACTCTGAGCTCAGAATGAATTGAGTGAGCCTGGAAATGGGGAGGATGGGTTCTGGTTGAGGCAGAGGTGGGTGGTCCTGAGTCTGAGTCATCATTCCAGTGTTAGCAGCTAGTGATGGCAGAACCAAGCAGGTGTGTATACTGAATGGCACAACTGAGCTCCCTGTAGTGTCCACATCTGGGGAGAAGCCAAGAGACCTAGAGCTTGGGTGTGAGTGTTTGTGAAAGTGGGTGACTGGCCCCCAACAACCCAGACCCCATCCGCCCCCTTTCTCCACTGACCAGGCCACCACCCTTGCTTAGACCCTCCCCATCCATCCCTAGGCTCTTGCTGTTGCCTCTTGATTGGTCTCCTAGCTGCCATCCTTTCCACTCTCCGTGCCATGCCCCAGTCAGCTGTCACAGTCATCTTTATAAGACCCAGGTCCGATTATATCATTTCTCTGATCAAAGCTTTACAGCAGCTCCCTATTGTCCATAGCACAGAATACAAACTTCTTAGCCAGGCTCTCCAAAATCTGACTACAACTTCCTTTCCTGCTTATTTCTTATATTTTATGTTCCAGACAAACTGGACCAGTAGCTGTCCCCGCTATCTCCTGCCTAACCTAACTCAAGGCATAGATCGGGTTCAAAGAAAACAGAAGACTCAGATTTCAGAAACAGACAATGCCTAAGAGACTTACTTAGTGACAAAAAGGCTTTTTGGGATGGCTGACTATTATGGGTCTGACTCACCAAAGAACAGACATGGCCCCTGGGGCTAGAAGCTAAAGGAGCTGAGAGATCCTTCCCCCTGTGGGTTAAGGCCACATAGCAGCTGAAACTCAGGAGAGAATCAGAAGACGGCAGCACAGCAAAGGGAAGATTCAGTATCAGAGGAGGACACAAGCATGTATCAGCAGAGAAAGCAGCTGACAGCTAGTTCTATGACATCCCACAACCAAGAGATCACATCAGCACCTCCAAAATAAGCAGTAGCTTCATAGGCAAGGAAGGTGACCCAGCAGGGACACGCCCCTAGGACCACCAGTTTCCCTAGGCACCCCAGCTACCCGGGCACAGTCTTCCTGCACCTTGGCCATCTCCACACATCTTTCCCAAAGGCTTTTCTCTTGATACAAGTCCCTGGGGCTTCCCACTTGTTCTCCTTCCCCCTGGCTGTGCAATAACCTGTGTGTTTATGGAAAAAATTCCCTTTATCATTTATTCTGCTATTCAGTTTCATTATATGACTTTGACTTTGAAATAGCACATCCTCTGGTTGGTCTAGAAAATGAAAAACATCTGTAGGGGCTTGTGAGCTTTGGGCTTCTAGTACTGCCCTAAACCCGCCTCCAAATTATCCCCCCCTCCGAGCCTGGGTTAGCCCACACCTGAGAGGAGCCCCAGACTCCACACATCAGAGGTGATTGGAGATTTGTTACATTCTCAGGAGATGAAAACCAGGCCCTGGCCAGTGTCAGAGCTAGTGGCTCTCTCCAGGCCACCTCGCTAAAAAGTGGCCCAGAGCCCAGTTTTCTTTCCATTCTGCCTAGAGCCCCAGTAAATATGACAAATCTAAATATAACCCCGGCAGCAGAAAATCATTTCAGTCACCTGATAGAAACTCCTCCTAATGGCTTGGTTTTGCCATTCCTTCGTGTGGGCCTTTCAGGTAATGTGCCCAGTGTTTACTTAGGGTTTTTAGCTACTGTTTTCTATCTGTCTCATGGGACTGGGGGTAGGAGGGGGTTCTGGCCAATTGTTTGCCTTCCATATCACAGAGATTATATGGTAATAAAAAAAAGAGAGAGGGGGGAGCAAAGTCCTTTGTAATAAGAACGACCTAACCCCACTGAGCAGCTCAGGTGAGAAGAGCCCACGCCCTGGATTCAGAGACAGAGGACCTGGTTCCAATCCAAACTCAGCTACATCAGGCACTGTCCTGGAAACTAGGGATTAAGGGACAAAAGCAAGGCCTTCCCCTCCTCCTGCCCTCAAGGAGTTTCCATTCTACCGAGAAGTAGCTGGGGACACATACACAGGATGGGAAAGAGTCCAAGTAAATGCCCAGGGAAAATGTGAGGAAGGAGCAAGCCCTTTGGGCTGGAGGCATCTGGGGAGGATGCCTGGAGGAGGTGTCCCCTGAGCTAAGCCCTAAAGGCAGAGCAGACTGCTCAGAGGCAAAGATGAGAAAGGAGAGCATTGAAGTCCTCCTGAATGTACTTCATTGGGAGACAGAGGGCCAGGTCTGGGAACTAGCAACCAGTTCGGTTGGATGGGACCTGGAAAACATGAAAAAGGAGTCCAAGGTCAGGTTATAGAGGGCGTGTTCAATGCTGGGCTGAAGGCTGTGTTTGGTTTTAAAGACCACAAGAGCCGCTTAGGGCTTTTGAGGGGGGCTTTTAAGGACAGAGTGTTCAGTCTGTGCAAACAAGGCATGTCTGACTCTTTGTGACCCCATTGGGGCTTTTCTTGGCAGAGATTCTGGGATGGTTTGGCATTTCCTTCTCCACCTCATTTTACAGATGAGGAAACTGAGGCAAACAGGGTGAAGTGACTTGCCCAGGGTCACACAGCTAGGAAGTGTCTGAGGCTGGATTTGAACCCAGGAAGATGAGTCTTCCTGACCTCCCTGCCTGGTGCTCTATCCACTGGGACAGCTTTTAGCATGGGGGTGGGAAAACCCGGTGCCCGCTGGAGACACTGTGTTCTCTGCTGGTACTGCGGGAGCGTGGGAGGGTGCAAAGGGCACTGTGGTGCACTGAGGCAGGGTCAGGTGGCGCCAGGCTAGAAAGGACCCAGGGTGGAGGAGACTCCCTTCTGATCAGCCCTGTGCCAATGCCTGGCAACAGTTGGGTGGTAGCAGGTGACCAGAGAGCTTCATTTTCCCCTTTCCCCCCCTTTCGCCACCTCCAGGAGACAATCTAGCACAAACTGGCAGGGTTTCGGGTTGTGTAGGTGTGTCTGGTTGGGTTGGTCTTTATCTCTTCCAAAGGGAGCAGTTTCTGTTCCAATCCTGAGTTACAGGCAATGTTTTCAGGTCACCGAGTCTCCATCCTCCAAACCTGAGATGGGCAGAGTTGGGGGGGTGCTCTTTGATGCTTTTAGGAGGAGCCTCGGTTTGGGATTCATCTTGGGGGGGGAGTGTTTGGAGCCGAAAACATCGTGGTGTGGGCTTGGGGCCGGTCACTTAACCTCTGTGGACTTTGTCTTCTAGCTCTACCATGAACATTCCTTAGAATGTCCTCTCGCCTCTCTGTGACTCAGTTTCCCATCTGTCAGAGCAGAGGTGATTAGGAAAATCCCTCAGGATGTCCTCGGAAGCCTGGGACTCAGCTCCCACAGAGCCAGGCTTGAAGCTACCCCCAAAGGGCTCCAGCTCTGTGGTTCAGCACCGCCTCCCCCCCCCCCCCCCCCCAGGTCTAGGGTCTGCCCAGACACTTGGTACAAGGGTTGTTATGATGATTCAGTAATTAGAAGATGGTAAAGAACCTGGAAGATCCAGTGAAGGAACTGAGGATGTTTAACCTGGAGAAGACTGTGGGCAGAGGGGCTGTTCTAGCCCCGCCAGGCCTTTAAAGGCTTTGTCTTGGGGGAGAGGGATTGGATCTGTTCTGTTTGGTGGGAGAGATGGAGATGTGTAAACTCTTACAATGAGAGCTATCCCAAAGTGGAATGGGAAGGTGGCGCCCCTAATGCCTGGAAGGCCCTGCGGAGGGATGCGGTCACCACTGACCTGGTATGTGAATATGGACATCATCATCAATATGCATTTATTAAGCCCCCACTGTGTGCCAGGCTATGCTAAGGATACAAAGGAAGGTGAAATCCTGCTTTTGGACATTTGAGGGTTCTTAAGCCTGTAACATGGAAATAAGTTGTGTGACTTCCCATGTGCAATGATGTCATATTGCTTGCCTTCTCAAGGGGTGTGGGGAGGGGAGGGCAGGGCAGATGAGAGAATTTGGGACTCGGTATTTTACAAAATGAATATCAAATGTTTTTACATGTAATTGGGGAATACTGAGTGAAATAAAGAAAATCATATTTAATAAAACTTAGCCTAGCTCCCACTCCTGTGGCACTTTTCAGCTGGCAGGGCCCTCCCTTGATACCAGGGGCTCTGCCTCAGTCTCCTTTGGGCTCCAGGCTGCTGGGGTAGGGCTGCCCACACCTCTGTCTCTCAGTAAATATTTGTCCATTGATTGAGAACCCACTTGGTGAGCAGAGAGGGGAGGAGGGTCCGTGACTGACAGCTGCAATGTTGACAAAGGACAGCTCATTTAAACTGCCAGGGTTGACTGGTTCTCGGCTCCCCTTAGTCTGTCTGAGTCACAGACACAGGGGAGGCAGCTGCCCCACTGGGTCCCACTCAGCACCAGCATCCACCACCCCACCTTCTGACTGAGAAGGATCTTTCTTTCTTGTTGTCTTTCAGTCATGTACAACTCTTTGTGACCCCATTTGGGGTTTTCTTGGCAAAGATACTGTGGTGGTTGCCTGTTTCCTTGTCTAGCTCATTTTACACATAAGGAAACAGAGGTAAGCAAGGTTAAATGACTTGGCTAAGGTCACACAGCTAGGAATTGTCTGAGGCTGGATTTGAGCTCAGGTCCTCCTGACTCCAGACCTGGCACTCTCTCAGCCATAATCCCTGGTAGCTGCCCTTCAGTTTCAGAACCAGAACTCAGAATCAGGTCTTTAGGCCATCACATGCTGGGTTTGATGCTGCACCCATCCCAGAGGAGCCAAGACCACAGGTCAGCTGCCGCATGGATGCATAGCCAGTTTCACAATTACCCAGTAGTCCTTGCCACTTTGTAATGTAATGTAAAGCTTTGTGATAGCTTCAAATAAAATCAAATATATTCAGGTCCATTAACAAAAATTAAGACACTGCAACAACATCTAAAACATACCCTGTAAGTAACAGCTGGAGTTCAAGGCACTCAATGAAAAGCTAAAGGCCTTGGACCCAGCCCCAAAATCACGTCCACCTGGGGAATGCTCCAGATCTAAGGGGCTGAAGCTGGGAGATGATGATTTTCTGGAAACGAGGGTCACATCAGAAGCCAAGCCCAGGTCCCCTCCCCTGTTCACTTTATGATAAAACCAAATCACACCTTTATTTCAAAAGTATAGAATTTTGAAAGTAACTCAAAACCATATCCCTCATTTCAAGTTACTTTACAAAAAAAAAATACAGATTGTCCTGTCTTAGTGCGTTTTTTCTCTCTCTGTTTCTGTCTTTTTTTATCTGTCTTTACCTGTTCCTATCTCATAAATTCAGTAAGAAAGAAAGAAGAAAAGGAAGAAAGATAAAGAAAGAGAGGTAGAGGAAGAGAGAGAAAAGAAAAGAAGGAAGAAAAGAAAGAAAGAAGGAAAGAAGAAAGGAAAGGAAGGAAGGAAGGAAAAAAGGAAGGAAGGAAGAATGAAAGAAAGAAAGAAAGAAAGAAAGAAAGAAAGAAAGAAAGAAAGAAAGAAAGAAAGAAAGAAAGAAAGAAAGAAAGAAAGAAAGAAAGAAAGAAAGAAAGAAAGAAAGAAAGAAAGAAAGAAAGCGCCATCTGCTGGACATTGAGGGAAGCTGCAGGTGGACAGGCTGGGTAGGAGCTCAGATCAGACAAGGACAATGGAAAGGGAACTGGGAGCTAAGAAGGCAGGATGTTGAAAGAGGCCGTTATCAGGAGGAGCCAGGATGATTTCCACAAGATCTTTCTCCTCTCCTGTCCTCTTCCTTCCCCTCCCCTCTCCTCCTCTTCCTTTCCTTCTCCCTCTACCTCTCCTTTTCCCCCTCTCCCTCTCTCCTTTTCTCCCCCCCTCTCTCCTTCCCTCACCACCTCTCTCTCTCCTCTTTCTCTCATATCTCTCTGTCTCTGTCTCTCTGTCTCTGTCTCTCTCCCTCATCTGTCCTCTCTGTCTCTGTCTCTGTGTCTGTCTCTGTCTCTCTCCCTCCTTTCTCCTCTCTGTCTCTGTTTCTCTGTCTCTCTCTGTCTCTGTCTCTCTGTCTGTCTCTGTCTCTCTCTCCCTCCTCTCTGTCTGTTTCTCTGTCTCTCCTTTCTGTCTCTCTCCCCCTCTGCTCCCTCCTCCCTTCTCCTCTCCTCCTCTCTTCTCCTCCTTTCCTCTTCTCCCCCCTTCCCTTGTCTCCTCCTCTGACCTTCTCCCACCAGACACCTGGAGATCCCAGACCATCGGGT
The DNA here is from genome assembly GCF_028583685.1 of Petaurus breviceps papuanus. Taxonomy (NCBI): domain Eukaryota; kingdom Metazoa; phylum Chordata; class Mammalia; order Diprotodontia; family Petauridae; genus Petaurus; species Petaurus breviceps. The sequence goes on along the minus strand of NW_027186376.1, from coordinate 2,493,102 downwards.
GACACAGTGTGATGCCTTCTGGGACCTCTTGGACATCCCGATAAGCAGACAAGCTGCTGCTGTCTCTGCTCTCCCTTCTCCCCACACTCTCAGGTTTCCAAAGTGCTTGTCCCTGAGCACTGCAGGAGGAGAGGGAGTGAATGGGCTGTTATGCCCATATTACAGAGAAGGAAACTGAGGCTTGAGGAAATGGTGTGGTTTAGGATCACCTCTGTCGACCTTGCAGCTCATCAAGTCTGGCCCCTCATTACACAGATAAAGAAACTTGGGCTCAGAGATGGGACGGCTCACCTAGTCCCACAGCTAGTCTGGGTGCCAGGAGCATGTCAGAGGTGTGGACCCTCCCTCCCCACACAGGTGAACGAGGGCCCTGCCTGCCTGGAGCCTCAGGGGGCTTCCTCAGACTTTGTGACCAAAGTGATTCTCTTGCTGTGACTGAGACACAGCCTGGGACGGAGGTTCCCTTGGGTCATGGCCACCATCTTTTGTTGGGCTTTATCTGGAAACTGCCCAGCTCTGGTGGTGCCTGGAGAGCTTGCCATCCAGTGTCCTGGCAGCCCAGAGCCCACAGTCAGCTCTGCATCCCAATGAAGCCACAGAGGAGGAAGGGAGTGACACCAAACAGCTTTATTCATGTCCCAGCAGATTAGGGATTTAGCTAAGACTTAAAGTCTTAGCATGAAATGAAACTCTGTGCATTCTGCAGCTGTGTGGAATGTCCCCTGGAGACAAAAAAAAGTGAAGAATCAGGGTGCCCTGTCCCAACAGGATGGAAAGCAGGCCCTAAAGCCTCTCTTGCAGCCCAGAAATACAGCTTTGGTCAGCGGGGCAGATAAGAGGCAGAGGCATCGGCTGGAGGCCAGATGGCCCAGACTGTGCCAGGACATCCTGGGGAGGCCAGAAGCGGCCTGCATCCACAGGCCCCCAGTTATCGCACAGACAGATATGGGCCCCTGCCCAAGGCCTGGCAGGAGGAAGCCTGGCCTCTGCTTGCTCTGCTCCAAACGGGAAACCTGAGCTGGTCTGGAGGTCCAGAGGCGGAGACCCTGATCTGAAGGGGTCACTCTGCATGAGCAGGAAAGCCTGGGTAAGGACAATTATGGAGAAGAAACTCGTTTTCTACTGAAATAACCCAGCGAGCATTTTGTAGAGTCTTTTAACCTTTGCAAAACCTCTTTGCCTTCCACGGAGGGACAGTTTGTTGTAAAGGAACAGGAGGAGGGTGAGGAGAAACCCAGGCCCCACCCGGGGGGGTCCCTTGTTAGCCCTGCCTTCTCCCTATATCTCAGTCCCCTTTCCCTCAGCACCCTGAGGAGGGCCGGATGGAGAGGATTCGATGGATCTGGCCGGACCTAGCAGCGCCCCACATACTCCCTGAGGGAGGGAACTGAAGCAGTTAATTAAAGATCAGGAAAACTTTCGCCTGCTGGGAACCACTAAGGCCTTCCCACTGCGGGAGGTTCCTCTGGCACAAGGGGGAGTGGGGTGTGTTGATGCCCCTCTCATAGCTCAGAAATTAGGATTTTTTTAAGAAAGATAAGAAGAAACCCACAGAGGACCTTTCAGGGGATGCTGAGCAATTTAATCAATTTTGGGGGGCAAATCTATATACTTGCAATGAAATGATGGCTATATTGGACATATTATTCACAGGAGCAGAACAGGGACAGATTAGGAGGGTGGCCATGAAAACCTGGGGTGATGGTCATCCACGGGCCTGAGGGCAGCTGACAGGGGCTGAGTGGGGAAGAGAAATTCCCCTACAAGACCCCAGTTGGGACCACAGCAATGCAGCCCATAGAGGAAATATGAGAGAATTAAGGGAGATTATAATACAAGGAATTAGGAATGCTGTGCCAAGGAGCCAGAATCTTAATAGAGTACAGGAAATACCTCAGGAGAAAGTGGAAGTGCCTTTGGCCTTCTTAGACAGACTTAAAGAAAATATGAGGAATTTCTCAGGACTCAGTCTAGAGGACCCCACTGCTCAAAGCTTACTTAGAGTGTACTTTGTGACTAATTCATGGCCAAACATCAACGAGAAACTGCAAAAGATAGAAGGGCAGCAGAATAAGCCATGGAGGAACTCCTGGGAATAGCTCAGAAAGTATCTGCTGCTGGGGGGAGAAGAGGAAGAAGGAAGCAGAGAAACCCTCTCAGACAACATCCCAGGCACTAAAACAGCAGGAAGGACAAACGAGAGTGACGTTACAGACGGTACAAACTGTGATTAAGTCATGAAAAAGCCCCAGGGTTGCCAAGGTAGGGGTAGGGGTCGGGACAGCCATCTGGGTCCTACACAGAGAGAGGGAATGGTAGTAAAAGATTGGGCCACGACCTCTGAACCCCACTCACTTGCCTTGAATGTGGCCAGGAAGGTCACACAAAGCATGACTGCTCCCTGGGAAAAAGGGAGCAAAAGATCTTTTCCCGTATGGAAATTGAAGACTAGGGGTGTCGGGGGTTCACAGAGCAAACCCACCCTGAGCCTTTGATAAATCTGAGGGTGGGACCATGGAAAGAAGAAATTGTTTTTCTAATTGACACAGGAGCCTTTAGATCTTCAATAACAGAGATGCCAAAATGAAATAAATGGGGGAAAGAAACTTTGCTCATCTCAGAGGTTAAAGGGGAGAATTTTCTTGGGTCAATGAGTGAGGTTCTGGAATTTGAATATGAGGGAACTGAGGTCCTCAGGAAACTCCTTCTAGTCCCCAGTGCAGGAGTTAACTTACCAGGCAGTGATATCGTTACTAAGTTGTCTATCCATCTGATACCCCAGGGGGCTAGGATCCTGCCGAAAAGGATGCTGATACTGACGGAAAATCAAATTAACTGTAAAGTTCAGGCTCAACCTCGAAACTGAGGGCGGGTCACCATAACCCTTATAAGAATTAAGCTTAAAGACCCCGACCAAATAGTCCATGTCAGGCAGTGTCCTATTTCCTTAAAGGGAAAATGGCCATTGAAACTAGTAATTCAAGGACTGATAGTAGATGGGCTATAGGAGCCTTGTTCCCCTTACAACACTCCAATTTTACCCATAAAGAAAGGGGATGGGTCATACAAAGTAGTTCAGGACTTGAGAGAAGTAAACAAAAATATCCTCCCTTCTCACCCCATGGTACCAGATCCTTCTACCCTCCTGAGGAAAATACCTTAGATAGTAAATGGTTTACTGTAATGGATTTTAAGGATGCCTTTTGGGCTTGCCTTCTAGATCCAGAAAGTAAGGATTTGTTTTCTTTCAAATGGGAAGATCCTGATACTGGAAGGAAGCAGCAGCTTAGATGGTGGGTCCTTCCTCAAGGGTACACTGAGTCACCAAACATGTTTGGCCAGGTTCTAGAGAACATTTTGGAGGACGTTCATTCCTCCTCTGGTATCACTGTTCTCCAATATGTAGACGATTTGTTGATTGCAGGAGTAAAAGAAGCAAAGTCAATAAGGCATTTATCAAACTCCTAAATTATTTAGGGGAGAAAGGCTGTTGGGTCTCTCAGAAAAAGTCACAATATGCAGAAAAAGGAGTGAAGTATTTGGGACATTTAATCAGTGAAGGCAGTAAGAAGTTAGATCCAGAAAGGATCTTGGGAATCTTGCAGACCCCACTCCCCCAGACAAAGAGAGAGCTCAGAACATTTCTGGACCTGGTAGGATATTGTAGGAAGTGGACTCCTGTGCAGTGGTGACTATCCCACTTTACCAGCATCTATGAGAGGAAGGGCCTGGCCTTCTGCACTGAGACTCTGACAGTAAGGAGAATTTTCAGAAGCCAAAACAGGCTTCTGTTTAGTAATATAAAAAATTTTATTTTACATTCATTATATAAACCCTGCCCTCTGATCAATAAATCAGAACTGCTATGGCAGATCCTGCTTGGCTCATGTCCATCATTCCACACTTCTCAGTTCAGCTTGTGCCCATTTTGATGCAGGCTTCGCTCTACTAATATCTGAGCTGGAGGTTTGTATGCACGGGTGTTGTTCTGGTCAAAGTGCTTTCTATTCATCTTTGGACCAATCCTCGGACATGAGATCACACAGCTTCCTATGGCAGTAAGCATTTCGGCAGCTACTATAAAGGAGGTGAGCATGGATATGGCCATACCTTTCCATTTCCCAAACCAGGACTCCAACCACCCAGTAATCAGGTTATTAATGCCAGAGTATCGGGCCAATTTCTTGGAGAGTGCTGTTAATCCCTGTAAGGCCCTGGTGACGGTACCATCTGGAGCGGTGTTATTTGGTATATATGTGCAGCAACTGGGTCCTATAATTTCACAGACCCCACCTCAGCCACTATCATATCTAGGGCAATGCTATTCTCCCAGGCCATTCTCCCAGGTCATTGCATCTAGCTGGCCGGCAATCCCTTTCAATCCCTTTCACTGCATCTCGGTGAATATAGTGAATGAATCTCTGTTGATTATGATAGATATAATTCAATCTACATTTTTGTTAATTGTCACCCACCAGAAAAGAAAGAATTCAAACCCCGATGCCACCTGATTTCCGGCCTTGAATTCATCAGGCACTCCCCTGGGGACACCTATACTATCTGGATAAATTTTCTCCTCAAATGACCCATAGGGGCCCTGGAGGATGATCTCCCTCTTCCTCTGAGTCCCCTTATACTCTCCTACAATGGGGGCCCTCAAGAAAGCTAAAGTAAAGGGGATAGCCATTTGGACCAAGGCACAAGGTTCCTTTCCAGTGGAGGGGCAAAATGTGCCTAAGGACCCTCCCTCCACAGAGCCCCCAGAGGTGTGCTTGGGGAATGGTCAGAGACAGCAGCACTCTGCTGACATTCTGTGACTCCCCAAGTGCCTGATTCCCTGGAGTGTTTGTCTGGATGAGGCATGCAGTGTGCTTTCCAGTGATCTTGCTGGAGATTTTGAACTTATCTATTTAGAATGTTGACTTTTTCTTTTAGCCACTGTGAAATATGTGAAATGTCAAATCCATCGTGTGCATGTGTGTGTTTCTAGTTAAGTTTGTTTTACTTTATCACATAACTATGTTTTCCTTTGACTTTTCTAAAAATTTCAACCTAAAAACCATATTTACACCTTTTAACAATTCAGTCTGTAACCCAAGAGAACCAAAGGTCACCTTTCTAATGCCATTTCTAATACAATAAATTATCACCTTTACATTAGGTACTAGTTCCACGTAGCTAACCAATTGGTAAGCTGAGATCGACTGGCTTAAGGCAACACGCTAAACACATTTCCTGATGAATATATATTTCCCAATATTTTGTCTTCAGGCTAAGTAGCAAAATCAAGTTATAATTATCCCACTTAAAATGACACCAGAAATAGCTCAATCAGGCCTAGATCTATGTTCCCATACAGAATAGTTATGTAATAATACCTTCAATCACTTAGCATTAGTCATTATTAGGGAGGGGCAGGAGGGGCAGCTAAGTATCCCAGGGGACAGAGCACAAGACCTGGGGTCAGGAAGACTCATCTTCATGAGTTCAAATCTGGCCTGTGTGACCCCAGGCAAGTCACTTAAACTTGTTTGCCTCAGTTTCCTCATCTGTTACATGAACTGGAGAAGAAAGCTGGCAGAGGGCAAAACAGCCAGGATCAAGTGGTTTTCCTTGCTTGGATTATTAAGGGCGAGCTGCCATCTTAGGACCAGTCCTTGTTCACCTCGTGAACCTCTTCTAGAGAAAACCCACTCTTCCTAAGACTACAAAAACTTTTTCCTGGGTGTCTTTGGGTGGGAGATCCACTGCACATGCCCCAGCGTGGCAGATTCGCTGCCCTGTTATGGCTTTGATTTATTGCAGGATGTGACATTATGTACAAAGTCATGGTATATACATTAATTAGCTTACTAGAACTTCCTAAGCCTATGAGGTATTAATGCTTATGAAGAGGGACGTTATTCATTGTCCCCGTCTTTTCAGATTCTCCATTGCACATTCAGCAGCTCATTGAACCTTCAGAGGTCTGTGAAGCGTCACCATTAATGCAGATATTATTCATTACCCCCATTTTATGGATCTTGGAGGCTCAGACAGGTTCCATAGTAGGAGAGAATCCAGATAAGATTCGAAGTCACGTTTTTCTGCCTAGCCTAGAGGGAGAAAGTGTAGCTTTTGACCTGATGATCAGACCTCTAAAAGCAGCTTCATACTTGTCAGCTGTCTCACAGAGGGTATTCTTTCCATTTCAGGCAGTGAACAGAGCTCTGGATTTGGAGTCTCTTCTCCTGTGTTCATAGCCCTGCTCTACCATTCAGACTGCCTTGGATGATCACAGGCGAATCACAGCCTTCACGGACTTCAGTTTTCTCCTCTAAAATGAAAAGGCTTGATCTGATGACCATGAAGGTCCTTTTCATTCTAAATCTTAAGAACTCCATGCGCCCTGAGAATCCTTCATTGATTCCTGAAGTTAATCAATCAACATTTCTAAAGCACTTACTTATGTATCAAGGCCCTGGGAATGCCCAAAGAGCCAACATTAGAAGGCTTCTGGAATTTGGAATGTTCCCTCCCTGCTTGTGTCTGGTCCCCTGGGAGTCCTGAACTGTCTTCGAGATGCACGGAGGAGACAGATCGGAGGTGCATTGAGGACCCTGGTGACCCTGACAGTGCTGGGGCTGCCAGAGCGGGATCGAGAGCCAAAGCCAGAGTGGGAGATGTGATAGTCACCTTCCTCATGGTTGTTGTAGGGCCCGTCGGCAGCTGAGGCGGCCATGTGTCGGGCCATGGGTCTCCTTCACCTCCAGGAGCAACCTCTCCCAGGGCTCAGGGTCCGGGCCCCAGAGCTCTTTCGCTGGCTTTCAGCAACAGCAGCTCAGGTGAGACTGTGAAGGCCCCAGGGCCCTGCCCTCCCCCTTTCCTGGTCTAGCAGCCCAGGCTCTCACAGCATGCCCAGGGCCTGGTGCTGAGAATAACAACGGTCTTTCCACTTTATCCACCCTGTGGAGCTGGAGTAAGTGCCTCCCTGCCAGGGGCCCTTGTCCTTGGCCCTCGGGGTCTCTGCGCCCCCACCACCCTCTATCCCAACCACCGATGGAGCCCAGGCCCTCCTGGCTCTCTGCAGCCAGCCCTGTGTATGCTGGGCCTCCTTTGGAGTCGGCAGGGCTGGACCCGCCTTTCAGTCTGGCCACGGCCCGGATCTCTCTGAGCAGCAGCTTCCTCAGCCTCTTAGGAAATGGTCCTAGTGTCTGTCCCAGGGAAGTGCTGGGGATCAAAGGAGATGAGCTCTGGAAGTCATTTTGGAAACCTTAGAGCAATATGTGAATGCTGCTGTCACCTTTTCATTGTGGAGGCAGAAGCACCCAGCTTCAAATCCTGCCCCTGACTCTTACAAGCTGTGTGACCTTGGACAAGTCATTCTGGTGAGGCTGAGGGCTGTGACACCGGGTCCTGCCTGAGGGAATTTGGACCAAACCTTCTTTCATCCAGAGTAAAACAATGTTCCTTAAAGATCTGCCATTTTAGGTAGATGCTTAAAGAATCTGAGCATTTGTAACACTCTGAACCCTTGTGCTAAGGGCCAGAGTGAAGCTGAGTCTTCATGGAGGCAGATGGGTCATTTATAGAGAAAGACTGTTGGAGGGCTCCAGGGGTGGTGCAGCAGTCTGGGGTGACTGGAGAGGGGGTTTAGGGAGAGGCTTGAAGGAAGTGACAAGTAGCTGGGGTGACTAGAGGTCAGACACCAGGCACCAAGAGAATGGGATTTCAACAGGACAAAAAAAATTCTATCAACTTTTTCTTTCCACATCTTTCTCAAATTGAATCAATACTCCCTCACTTTCTTTCCCAGATGAATTCTTCCCCTCATCTATCTGCCCTTTAAGGAGGTAAAATAAATACGGGAGGGGAACAGGGGGAGGTTAATGGACACATTGACAAATGGAAGGGGGCAACTCCCTTATAAACAGATACAGAGACCCAAAAGAAAATAACTATGAACAACAAGTTGTCCCTTTTAGACTCAGAAGTCTGGTCTCAAACACCTGCTGGCAGGGGGCGTCATCCTATGGGCCATCTGGTCCAGCACAGTGTCTCCTTGTCGCCTTCTTGTAGAATTTCACTTTCTTGTATCCATTCTCCTACAATACTGATCTTGGCACAATTTTAAATTACCATTTAACCTTCATACCCTTATCATTCCTATAAAATCAAAATGGGAATTTTGTCATGTTTAAGAAATTCACATTAGTGGGGTGGCTAGGTGGCGCAGTGAATAAAGCACCAGCCCTGGAGTCAGGAGGACCTGAGTTCAAATCTGGCCTCAGACACTTAGCACAAAAACTAGCCATGTGACCTTGGGCAAGTCACTTAACCCCAATTGCCCCTCCAAAAAAAAAGCCAAAAAAAAATTCACATTAGAACGCAGCTGTTTTATACATTTCATGAATCCATTATTAATCAACGATGGATTAATAATATAATAATAATATTAATCAATAAGTCTCATCAGGAGGATGAGATTTCACTAAGGAATTAATAACAGGCTCCAATGCATGCACAGATAGATTGAGTACTCAGTTTGAACACAATACATAGCAAGTCATAAAAGAGTTCTAACTTCTGGTCAAGTTATGGTTCTTTTAAAGCATTTACACGAGAGACCACAAACCATTCTTCTTTCAATATTAACTAATTGGAACAAAACTGAGAGAAGTATGATATTAACTATGTCACAGAACACTCCCTGCTATGACAAAGAATTAAAGGACACTAGTTTATGAAGAAATTGATATAGACAAATATTTAAATAGACATCAATAGATAGACAGATAGTGGTGTATAGTAGTATAAATGTAGCATACGTGTGTATATATATGTATGTATGACCATCTGTGCATGTATATATGCATTTGTGTATATACATTTCTATTTATGGGTCTGTGTATATAAATATGAATACAAACACATATACTAGTAACAAATATCAAGGACTGATAGTTGTTGTTTGGGCTAAAATTCTAAGCCAAATAACTCAATTTTATATGTACATCAAACTATATTAGCTTGAGATGTTCCAGAACCAATCTATTATTTAACAGATTTGTTATTATACTTACAAAGTTTTAAGCATAGAAATTTGTCATAAAAAATTAGGGACATAACTGCAGCAAGGCAACACCATTTCCCTAACTTCATGGCCATTCCAGGCAGAAGTTGTGTAGTCTGCCAACGTCACTGAACCAGGCTTTAAGTCTGCCAGGTGTCATAGTGGAGAAATGGAGTCAGAAGAATGCTACCTCAGTTTATGAAGAATAATCCTTCTCTCAACCTTCCCATGAAATCAACCTCAGCAGTTCATAGATATACCTCACAGGGTTACTGGCATCATGGATCAGTGGTTCCATAACATTGCTTGATGTCCTGGAGTTACACTCAGAATAAGTGAAGGGTCCCATAAAGTCTTGAATGGCAAGTCCCCATAATCAGTCTCAGATATGAGTATAATCTCTGATTGGGTAGGGAACATCTTTAAAGTGAGCCTTGAGTAGCTTGCATGCCTTTCTAGTTCCTGATTAAATAACAACATAAAACCCAATTTCCCATTAAGATCATAAGTTATTGCTCTAATAGATTTGCATCTGTTTCCCAAGCTTATTTATCTTTCCCTAATCATGCTCCCTCTGAAAGAATGATTTACACATATGATAGGTTTAAATCAAAACAGCAATATTGTGCACATAAAGCATTCTAGGTCTTTGGGCAGCAGGACTACACACTAGTAACTTGACAGGTATCCCCACCTTAGTCTATGGATAATGATTCAACATTGTGTCTGGATCTTCATTTCTTTTCCCTCAATCTGATTCTTCCCACAACATTCAGAAGGAATGTTCTGTTCCATGGATTTTCTGCTTTCACAGGATTATGAAAACCCACTTGGAGTGAAAGCAGCGAGATTTCACATACTGTATCATCAATGCCATATTCACAATGCCTATGGAAATTATAGATATGCTGATATAATTATCCATCACAAAATACATCATGCTTGCCACATGGGGGAATAAGCTAGAAAATTTATTAAGATACCAAAAGACTGAGTCCCAAAACCAGAAAGTGAAAGCCATCAGAGTAGTTATGACATTGGCACAGGTAGATAAAGTAGAAAGCACCCACATTCTCAAGGCTTTAAAACAGAACAGGCTACCTTAGGCAAAGGTCCTCCTCTCCCCACTCACAGCAACCACCCAGCGTCTGGGAAGCGCGCTCCCAGCAGCTCCGGCCCCTGGCAGTCCTCAGCAGGAGTCCTTAGCAGAAATTCTGGCTAAATCAAAAAGGGCTTCACGCTGCCGCTGCCTCTGCTGCTGCCGCCGCCGTCACCACCACTGCTAGCCACCGCAGGAACTCTAGCTTGTCTTCCGCTTTCTCTTGCTCCGCCCCTTCCTGCTATGTCAGCAAATCCAATGGGGCATGGCAGATATTTAAATCCCATAACCCTTGCACATACTTGCATTGTGCTCACATCTTTCACTGACTACTTGCTTTCATTGCAGGAAACTGTCATTAGAAGGAAAAGCAAGGACCTGCTTAGACAAAGCATCATAGCCTTCTACATGCAGTAACACATCTACCTTCAAGCCAGACTCAGGTGGAAAACTTTCCTTTTCACAAGAACTCAGTGTGGAAACTGAGCCAGAAGGATCCCATCCCAGACCAAGGCGTTTCAGCTTTCTCCTAGATGCAAACCTCCACTTATAACAGCCACATTCTCTCTGAGTAGCTAATGGCATCTCTCCTAGGGGGTGGGTCATTGAGCTCAAAATATATTCCTTATAGTCCCAGAAACTTTTCCTTCAAATGGAAAGTTTCATTAGTGTAATGGGAATGTAAATTTGTAAGATCTTCCCTGCCCCTAGGCTAAAGTGCACCTGGAGCCTGGGGTGTGAGGCTTGTTTTTCAGTGGATGCTTCTTGATTGGCCAGTGAGTCAATAAGGTTGTTACATTCTCTGAGCCAGGAGAAGGCTATATAAACCCTGATGTGTAGCTTTGTTTTGGGGCTCACTTGGAGAAGTGTTCTGTGATTTGATCTGGATTCTGGGAAGCCGTTGGTTGTTGAGAGCCCCCCCTCGGCTTTGAAAAACCCAGATGTTGATTTGGTATGGATGTAATGGTTGGACAGTTTGGAAATCTGTCTACTTGATCTGTTTCTGTCTTGATAATTCTGTCTGTATACTCTGAAGTTCGGGGTGCTGACCTTTTTCCCCTGAACTAGGTAAACGATACATGTTTGACTGATTAAAGTAAGCTTGTTAACCCATTTTGAGTTGCTTTCCTTTATCAAAGCAGATCCAAGAACCTGTGGTGGCAGCAAACCCTGAGGATGCTTGGGGTGCTTGCTGCTACAATTAGTCAGGACTTTACCAGGACTCACAACTTAAATTTTAAATTTGTCTTAAAAGCCAATCACTAGAGATCATTTGCAAATTCTTAGCTAACCAAGATCCTTGTTTTGAAACTCAATATACAAAAGTTTACCAATTTGATGCACTTGACTTCAATTTTGTTGAATACACTTTACATAGAGACTATAACTTTAAGAAAGCAAGCTTCCCCAAGTTTTGAGTCTGACTGATTTCTCACCTCCTGCTGATTGGGTAAAGCTTCTAGGCTTTCCAGCCCAGGGACCCAGGTCATTACCTCCTTCCTCCCTCCCTCCCTCCCTCCCTCCTTCCTTCCTTCCTTCTTTACTTCCTTCCTTCCTTCCTTCCTTCCTTCCTTCCTTCCTTCCTTCCTTCCTTCCTTCCTTCCTTCCTTCCTTCCTTCCTTCCTTCCTCCCGATGGAAAAAGGCAAAGCCCTCTCTTATCTTGACATACCATAGAACTTCCCCCTTCTCCTGAACCATAAAATTCTTGTCTCCCTCCCATCCTGGGTCATAAAGTTTCCCTATCACCCTGATCTCGTGTCATCCATCTTCCTCATCCTGTCCCTAATCTTTTAACCCCAATAAAGCCTCTGAAAATACATCATTCTGAAGCCTTCTACATAAGCATAACTCCCCAAATATCGAGGTCTCACCCAGAGACTCAGAAAATTCACAGGACTTTTGAAGATAATTGTCATCAGCATGGAATTAATAAAACAAGTTAGCATTCAAATAGAAATTCAGGAGACCTAAAAATCTTACAAAGGATTTTGCTTTCTCAAAACATTTCTTCTAAAAATATTTCCCCTTCTTTAAAAACAGTTCATGATTTATCCTGATGTTAAGAGAAATAATCACTAAACTTTGATAAAGAAAGATAGCTGGACAATTTTAAAATGATTGGTATCTCTCTCTTCCTCCTTAAAGCAAAAACAAACCTTTAAACATTGGATTCATCAAAACTAAATTGGTGTAAAATGTCCTCAAGTAACACAAATTCCCAAAGTATTATAACAAACTAAATTGCGAGTGATTACAGAATTCCTGGATATCACAGTTCTTTCATCAAAAATGTGTTTGTAAAGGAGAGGAGATTGTTTTTCCCAAGCCAAGAAGAATATATCCAATTTATTAGTCTTATCACAATAGCAAAGTTTGTCAAGTCTTTTGAAATCTCCTAAGTATCTTTTCTTTCCTTTGTTCTTAAATAGATCACTATAAATTAATTACATTCTGAAATTTCACACAGATAGTGAATGTGGTGGTCCACAAACCTCCCAATTAGCATACATTAATATTTTCTTACATGTAACAGGCTGGAAAATCATACCACTAATTTTTTTTCAAGGATTCTCATTTGCTCAATAGGAATTGTACAACACAGAAACTTTTGCATGGTTTTTATAAGAATTTTAGGCGAAACTTGCTCTTATATATGGAAGAAACTTAGAGGTTTATCCTATCTCATTCATTCTCTCCTAGTTGGTTTTTTTTTGTTCGATTTCTCATCCAATGTCTAGATCATAAGAATATTTGCTTTTTCAATAACTTAGTCGACAGAATGTTTATCATATTGCAGAATTTTGAAAAGTAACAATGACCTAATTATTACATATTTAAAACTTGAAATGACCCGTTATCAATTTAGGTGAATGCATTTCTAAATCACCTTGCACTGAGAATTGTTCTAATGATCTAATGATTTGTGGAAACTGTAACTTCAAAACAACCACATATATTTTCCTAATAGCTAAGATTTCAAATGGAAAAAATCTGCTCTCATAGTATCTATATTATTATTTATTTATCACCAAATAAAACAATTGCATATCACCCAATTTTATCACATTCTTTTAAAAGCCCAATTCATATGCAATGAAATTCAGATTAAAAGCTGCTTTTAGGGGCAGCCAGGTGGCTCAGCAAGTAAGAGCACCAGCTCCCGTGTCGGGATGACCTGGATCAAATCCGGGCTCAGATACTCAGCACCACACCCAGAAATAACTGGCTGTGTAACCTTGAGCAAGTTACTTAACCCCTATTGCTTATTAAAAAAAAGTTGCTTTAACACCATTTCTACCTTACAGTGGCCTCTCAAATTTTACAATCTAAGAGAACTTTAGAAATACAATACAATTGAGAAATACAATAATCAGACAAAACGATAAAATTCTTATGGTATCAAGTGAATTTCTACATTATCTCATATAGAAGTTATCGATATTGTTACAGTCAGAGAAAATGGCCAGAGCTGAGAGATGGAGGGTCTTGTTCTTAGAACAGCTGTAAGGTCAGTGTCACTGGATGAAAGAATATATGTTGGGCAATAAGGTGTAAGAAGACTGGAAAGGGAGGAGGGGCCCAGGTCATGAAAGCTTTGAATGCCAAACAGCATTTTGTATTTGATCCTGGAGGCAATAAGGAGCTTCTGAAGACTGGGGCTGTGGGGCTCAAGGGGTCAGGGCTCCAACTCCAGGCGGAAGGTCTAATGGAGAGATAAGAGGAAGCCTCTCATTGCAGTTCTGTTTTCTTTGCCAAGGAGAATTCTCTTTGAACTGAAAGAGCTGGTCAAGAAGATGATGCCGGAGTTAAGTAAGGTACCTGATTGCCTGCAATGACCTCAGGGCACCAGGCACAGTTGAACTCTCAAGGTACTGGGGAAAATAAGGCAGATGTCACTGGTGAGGCCACAAACAGGGATGTGGGGAAAATCATGGAGCGCAGCAGAGGCCTAAAGGAGGGCAAATGCTCTGATCTTGAAAAAAGGGAAGAAAGAGGGAGAAAGAAGAGCTTGACTTCTGCTACTGAGAAATGATGGATGATACCATTTAAGTGGTGGTTGGGCTCAACCTCACCCCCATGCTGAGCCCCCTGCTCTGGATGGAAGGTATTCTTTCATTTTCACCTCAATTTGGTTTTTTTAAGTGGTTAACTATATGGTCTGGCTCAAATTTATGTTAGCGTATGGCGTGAAGTTGAGGACTCAAGTTTATTTTCAGCCACATTCAGTTCTTAAGGAGGATTTTCTGTTTGCTTTCGAACCTACTATTTTAAATAGTGTTAGAAAATAATTCTACCCCTTCCTGATGTTCCTAGATTACACCTTCTATTGACTCAGTATTTATTCCTTTGACATATTATCTTTTCTTCAAAGGCAAGAAATGGATAGTCTTCAGTGTCAGAAGGAAGAACATGTGATCAGAGTACATGAACTCTGTGAACTCAGATGGAGGGCCACTTGACGGTGGGCACATTACCTGCCTTCCTGCTGCCTCTAGGAAACTTGAGAATTGTGGTGGTGACAGAAAGTCATAGAGACACCCTGCCCACACCCAGCAAGTACTGGAACAAAGACCCTGGGTCTTGTCTCTAAACGTGGAAAGGATTATTGTTTTATCACCCTTCTTGATTTGACTATGTACTCGCTTTTTTCTACGAGTTGCCATTTTGAGTTCTCCTTTGGTCTACGAGGGTACAAGAGAGTGATGGCAAAAGACCAGAGAAGTAATCTCTTCATTCCTGGTCCCTGTGACATGATCCTACTTCCTCCCAAAGTAACTCAGTCTCAGATGGGGTCTTGTCTCTGATATTTGACAGAAACGGCATGTCAGGACAGAATTCTGAGAAATCTTGTCGGTAACCCTATTGAGAAGGAGATTTCAAAATAGTCGCCATCAGTGGAGACATCTGGCCTGGGGAATTCTTGCTCCATATCTCACTTTCTTTTTCAACACTGTGGGAAGCTTTATTTTCCTACAGAGAAAAAAAACCACTTATTTTATACCATTTACTTTATTTTTCAAATACATAAATCTTAGATGTAGTAAATAGTGGGGAAAAAAAAGAGCAAATAGTAAAAACATTCATATAATTCTTAGAAATACCCTTATAGGGGCAACTATGTGGTGCAGTGAGTAAGAACACTGGCCCAGGAGTTGGGAGGACCCAGGATCGGTTCTGGCCTCAGATACTTAACACCCACACAAAAGAAAACTGACCATGTAACCTTGGGTGAGTTACTGAACCCCAACTGCTTAAAGAAAGAAAGAAGAAAGAAAGAAAGAAAGAAAGAGAAAGAAAGAAAGGAAGGAAGAGAAAGAAAGAAAGAAAGGAAAAAGGAAGAAAGAAATACACATATAATTTAAACATTATTTGAATGTTTTTTTTTGTTCTTCCATACTATTGCCATGTTTATGAATGCTGTTAGAAAATCTTGTATAGAAAGTATTTAGGGAAGCTGACCAGTAAGGGTTTTAGAAAAATAATTATTTCCTTTATTATACCTTTCAAACTCAAAAATGCCTATATGAAAGGGTTTGGGTTTGGTTTTTTCCCATTACCTTTATTTCTAGGCTGTTTACAAAGCTCACAGAGTATTGCTTTCAGTGGGAACAGCCTCCCTCACCCTGGCTGAAGCACCAAACTTCCTAAGTAGGGGGTGAGTGAACCTGTCCCCAGTGGGTCCAGAAAGACCTGGAGTCCTCCTCGAAGCAGAGGGAAAAGAGGGGAATTGGGAAGATGAGGGGGTGTATTAGGAGGGAGGGAGGGAAAGGAAAAGGAGAGATGGAAAAAGATTGATGATGGCTAGAACAGGGTGCTGTAGTTTGGCTAGCCTCTGGCTTAGGTCCCTGGACCCATCTGCCCTGGCATGCTGGTCAGAGATGGAGTGACAAGGATCTCCCCTCCCACCTTTGACTGAGGTTTAGACCTGAAACTGACCTCCCGTGAGGGTCAAGCCAGCGAAGCCATGGAGAGACTCCCTGCAGACTGGACTTCACAAGCCTGTTGGCTAGACTTACAAAACAAACGTTCCCTTTTCTTTGTCTCTTTCTTGCTCAGGACTCATTATTTCTGATGCAGATGAGTGGAAAAAATCCAGACTCAGGACAGGGCAGACTTCTGGTTGTCTTCTCTTCCCTGGGTGTTCTTGAAAGCGAGAATACTTTGATTTCCAAATCGGACACGTTCTACACAAAGTAAACGCCATCAGACTGATGCATCAGGAGGCTAGCAATGGGTGAACTTTGGGTTGGGTTTTGTTCAATTTGCAAAGAAAAATCTAGAAACACAATTGCAGTAAGTAATGGGGGATTTCTGTGTTTGCTAAACTTTAGGGGAGGGAGGGAATAATCCATGAATGGGGCCCTCAGATGCCGGTTTTGCAGAATAACTGGCCTGAAAATGAGGTCATGAAGTGTAACTGACCAGTCCAGGTTTGCTCATGTTTGCTCCCTATAGGCCAGAAGCTGAATTACTCTCATGGAGAAAACTAGGGTATTCTTAAGCCATTCCTTGTGTTCTTAAAACTGTGTTGTAAGAGGAAACAAAAAGACCCTGGTGTCAGTTCGTATGTTTTAAATGTGATTAATTAATTAATACACTTAGTGATGCTAAAAAAAAAACAAACTCCCATCAAGTGTGGCCATTTCTCCAGAGCTGCCATTTGTGTGAGGGTGATTCTTTCTGCAGGCACAACGCCCCTTGCTGGTCTCGTGTGATGCTGGGATGAGCCTCATCTTTGCAAGCTTGTCTATCCCCCGGGTAGCCTGTGGGGTGCTCTCCAGGAAGGCACATTCAGGGCTCTCTTTCCACAGAGGAAGGGAAGCTTGCTTACATGTCAGCTGAAGTCTGTCTTCCTTTGTTTAATTTCATCTTTTTCTTTTCTTTCTGCTCCTGGCTATTTCTCACCTTCATTCCTGTCCCACTCCCACTCCTGCCCTGAGAAACACAGGAACTTTCTTGACTCTCTTTGCAACATCCTTGTCCCAAAGCTCCAGCGGGTCCCCTCCCTTGGGGCTCAGAGAGAATTCACAGGGTCAGGTGTTTTATCTCTGAACATGATTCTCTAGGCTTAGGGCCTGCTTTGGGTGGGGTGGGATGGGGGTGGGTAAGTAAAGGAGGTTCAAGACTGTGCTTGGCTTCCCTTTCTTTCCTACCCTCCTCCCAGCTGCTGGATGTCAACTACTTATTTTCCCTTTTCCCTTTCTCCCCCTGGTACCTGGGACATCATCACCCTGATATCCCCATCCTCTTTAAGAACAAAGGACAAACATAACCTGTGAGCTCCTCCCCTACCCTCCCATCTCCTCTTTTCTCCTAGGCTCTGCTCTCCTGTCCCCTCCCCTCTTCTCCCTTCCCCATCCTCTCTTCCCCTCTCCCCTCCCCTCCTCTCCCTTCCCCTCCACTCTCTTTCCCTCCCATCTCCTCTCCTCTCCTGTCCTCTCCTGTCTTTCCTTACCTGGCCAAGGGAAGGTACATTTCCATGGCCACAAGCTGCCTTTTTTCCTTTGGGTTTAGTGGCTAGATTTCTTTCTCAAAGACCAAGCCTTAAACCCAATTCACTCGGGAGCTCTTAGACTGGATAATAGGTCCCTTCCCTCCTAGCACTGAGGAAATGTAACTCTAAATAGTAATTCTTTGCCTTTTGCCAGGGAACCCTGAGGGACTGCCCCACCCAGTTTGATTTTTTTTTTCCAATTTTATTAAAGGGGCCATCCCTTGAGTAAGTACTTAAAGAGGTCTATTCACTGAATGAGCGTTATCTCACTCAAAATGAGAGCATGAAAAGACCTTAGCCTAAAAGGGCCAGGGTCTCCCACTGCATCCTGGGCCATCTCCAGTCATCCTGTTAAACATCTGATCACTAGACCCAGCTGTTTCTGGAGAGAAAGTGAGCCGTCCCTCCCTCAAATCAAAGTTCACTGCAAGTCACGTCTCCATCTCCCTGATGTCATGGTCCTCTAAGAACAAAGGCCATACACAACAGTCTGGGACATCCTAGGAAGGGCAAATAAACCTGAGGCCTCCCAGCGTCTTCTTAGGCTTCCCCATTAGGCTCTCTCCAGAAGAGGAAACCTGGTGCCCCTGATGGGGTATCTGGGGTCTAGGTCAAACCAACTTGTAAAACCAGTCTGTGAAGTTGTAACTGCAATTTGTCCTTTCCCACCCTTGAGATCTTCCCCTTCCCCCTATCCCACACTCCACCTAGGCAACCCCCTGTGACCCCTTTGTTCTTACTTAATCTCTTCATTTCTTCTGGGCCTGGCCCACACCCTCCTTTGTCCTTGCCTTTTGTCTCCTTAACGACCTGGCCCAAATCTTATCTAAACTGCTCCTCTTGGTCAGTTCTGACCTTTGTCTATGCACTGAGGCCCCTCCCATCAGGCCAGCCCTGACAATGGCAGCCCTATCCTTTAAAGGTAAAAGCATGTACCTCTCTCACTCGCAGGTCCCCTAAAGGGCTCTTGCCCGCTTCTCATGGAAGTGTAACAATAAACTTCTACAACTCTCACTCCAGTTAAGCCTGAGACCTTGAATTCTTTCCAGACAATATTGCAGGTTTTCTGGTCTTAGATAAGATCATAATTCCTGCTGAACCTATTGGGATCCCGATCCCCATCACAATTGTCAGGAGGTCCCCAAGACAGATGCCCCAAGGTGCATTCTGAGAGCTAAGCTGGGCAGAGCTTTGTGAAACTTGCCATGTTGTTCACCTGACAGGATCCATTTTCTGTACAGGGGAAGTCTCCCTGTAAAAACAATAGCAAATCAAATTATAGACTTAGATATCTGGCATGGATATATGTACAGAAACTTTCCTGAGTGCTAAGAAATGTCTTATGGGATGAAACTCTGCAGGTATTAAAAAGACATGCCACAGGGCCTCATATTAACTAGCACTCAGATGACAGGGTGTAGCCCCAAGGGCCCCCAGCAGGTTTGAGAGTGGAGGTATCAGAAGCCCTTTCTTTTGTCATGGGCTCACCCCCACTGTGGTCCCCACAGTATGGGTCCAAAGATAGCAATGCAGGGAAGCTTTAGCCCTTTCCCTGGTTTTCAGTGGTCTAATAAAAACTTCATTAGCTAATCCAAATAAGCTTCACATGCATGCCAAAAATGATTCATGAATACACATTTATTCAAATTTGTTCATCAGATCGGGCTCTTTCTACTGGAATAATTTGAGGAAAATGTGACATCATGTACAATGTATGATTATCTTATGCAGCATGTTCATTTAAGTGTGCATAAGAATTCCCAATTTTGTGCAAAAAACTATTTTTGGGAAAGAATTTCATCTTTATTTTGGGGGGATTCATTATCATATTTCAGTAAAATTTGTCACTTTTATTAAGGTATATGTTTTCCTCCACTCATAAAAAATACATAGATTCTCTCTGGAAATTTGTTGATTTCAGCAACCGTTTTGCTGTCATTCTTTCACTTTTCAAATTGCTTTTAAGTCTCATTTTTTCTGTTCCATTTAAATGACTGACACAAAACAATCTTGGTCTTATTTCTTTTGTCTGCAACCCCTTTGACACTCTTGCAAGTATATATAAAAACAGACAAAAACAAGATAAGTAAGAATTTACAAGTATCCACTGAAATCGTTCTAGGATTATCCCTGAACACATCCAAGATGACAGAACTAGGAGCATTGGTTTGAAATGGTCGAGAATCCTGTTGAGGACAGAACCATCCGGAAGGGGAATGAGTTCCTCTGAGAAACAACCAGTCTCTCTGCCCAGTGGTGTTCTAGTAGAAGTTGGGTGACTCCCTGTTTGGACTCTTGTGGAGAAGAGTTTAGACTTGACAGTCATGTCTCCTCTTGCCCTATCCATCCTTCACATAACTGCTAAATGTTCCTAAATCGTGGCTCTGCCCGAGTTCCTACCCTGTCCAAAAGGATCCCTACAGCAATGCCCCCTATTGCCTCTGGGACAAAGCATGAACTCTTACATGTGCTGTATGGTACTTGTGCTATATGGTACTTCATCCTCTACTTCCTGCTTATCCCCAGGCTTAATATAAGCATATTGTTCTTCATCACACCCCTACATTCCAACCAAGCTGCCTTACTTGCTATTCGCCTTCTGATATTCCAAGTCAACTGCACAGGCATTTGTTAAATGCTTACCACATACTAAATTCTGCGCTAAGCATAGGAGATACAGAGAAAGGGAAAAAATTCATGCTTCTCCCAAGGAGCTCACAGTCTAATGACAGAGATAACCCACCAAAGTCAATTTGCAAACAATAGACATACAGGAAAAATTGGAGATCGTCAAGAGAGAGAAGGCACTCGAAGTAACAAGCACTGACAAACCTCAAAGACACATGGAAGATGGGATTTTGGCTGGGGCCTGGAGAATGTTGGGGAAGCCAAGAAGGAGAAAATTCCAGACAGAGGAGTACAAAGGTACAGTGAAAACAGAACTAAGAGATGAATGAAGTATGAGGAATAGCAAGGAGGCCTGCATCGCTGGTGCCACGGAAGAAAGTGTGAGTCTGTGAAGGGAGCAAACAGCCAGCTCGTGAAGAGCCCTGAACATCACACCTAAGGTTTTATATTTGCTTCTGGGGGTGATCTGGAGCCACTGGGTATTATTGATCGGGGGCAGAGGATTTTGCAGTAATCCAAATATGAGTTGATGAGGGCCTACTCCAGGCTGGGGGCACTGTCAAAAAAACAGAGAAGGAAGGCTATGTGAGAAATGTTACATAGGAAAAACCAACCGGTAATGGACTAGACATGGGGACTGAGAGAGAGTGAGGAGTCTTGGTTGAGAACCTCATTGGCTGGGAGGATGGCAGTACCCTCCACAGTTAAAAGGAAGCTAGGAAGAAGAGAAAGAGTTTAGGGGAGGCGAAAAGAAGACAAGCTCAGTTTTGGAAATGTTGATTTGGGGATCTCCATCTTCCCCTTCACTTCTTGTAACTTGGGACCCCTAATTTCCATAAGGGTTCATCTCAAGTCCCACTTCCTTTCAAGCCATTCCTGATTGCCTCAGCTGTCAGTACCCTCCCACAAATCATTATTTACTAATGTTATATTATATATATTATATAATATAATAAATAATATAATAAGTATATATTCTATACTTATCAGTGAGCATGGAAATGTGAATTCCTTGAGGGCAAGAACTACCTGAAATTTGTGTATGTATCCCCACCTCGTACCACATAGGTGCTTAATAGATGCTTATTCATTGATTGGCCAAAGGTTTTTTGGTATTTTTGCTTTATTGGTTTTTTGGTGGCCGAGCATGATTCCTCCTTCACTTTGAATAGCTAGAAGACAGTCCAAGCTAAGAAGAAAATACCGCGCTCTCTTATTGCAAAATTCAATATGCAAGAACCAAGAGAAATATAAGGTACATAATAAAGATGGATTATAAGGGATCCATAAGGACAGACTGTTTCCTTTTTATTTTTTTCTTTAAAGCAATTGGGGTTAAGTAACTTGCTCAAGGTTACACAGCCAGGTGTTTCTGGGTGGGTGCTAAGTGTCTGAGCCCGGGATTCAATCTCCAGGTCTTCTCAACACTGGAGCCAGTGCTCTTACTCACTGTGCTACCTGGCTGTCCCCTGTTTCCTTTTTATATAAATAAAACATAAATTGTATGTCTAAGATTCTTATCAATAATTGTGTAGTTCCTTAAGAAAGACCGGGGTAAATATGAGTCTGATATGAATTTAAAATGTAAAACCATTTAGGCGAAGCTTAAAGGAGTGAGGTGCAAGAGGAATAATTGATACAGAGGAATTAGATGGGGGAGGAAGGGCTGTCTTTTCACCTGCTTTCATTGGGAATGTGTTGAAAAGGGAATAATACATCTCTATATAAATGACTATAAATGTCTTCTAAATTCTTAGGAAATAAAAAGGTAGTGGCATAGTGAGGGAGAGAACAAGGGAGGGATCTTGAGAGGGGAGGGTGAGGGAGCAGGTAAAATAGGGGTATAGAAGGGTGTTTAGATTGATGGGAATGGGTGGATAGAAGAGGGATCCTTGGAGGGCGGTAGGCAGTTCAGAGGAGGGCAAGGTAGTGGGTAGAAGTAAAGCAGAGGAGGCAGGAGGGATAGGAAACAAGAGATATGCACATAGATAAAAAAGGATCGGGAGTAGAATAGGTTTGGGAAAGTACATGTTTATATATGTATGTTTATATGTATGCATATATGTGCATGTATGTATCTATAGCAATAGAGAAACATATCTAAACTTTATTGTGGTCTTCTGGGATGTGTTGGAGGGGAGGGGAAAAAAAGAAGAAAGTAAAAAAGTACACAGCAGAGAACAAAAGAAAACTCACAAGGAAACAAAAAAAAAGATGGACAATTCTCAACACAAATATTATTTATTGTATATGCTTTCTTGAAATGAAAGTTTATTGTTGCATATTTTGAATCCTCTCTTATGTTCTGCTAGGCACATGAAATGCTTTTTTTCTTTCTCACTTTGTATTTCAGTTCCAATATTTACTTTTATCATGTGTTTTTCTTTCTTTTCTCTATTCTGCATTTGTGTTCTGGCATTTGAATCTAAAATAAAATATTGGAAAAAAAAAACACAGAAATGGGATTGAATGGCCACTTGGTGGCAGAGTTTCATCAAAAATGTATGCTTCAGGTGAAGGATTTACTTGCCATGACCTTTCTAGTCTAGGAAGCAGAGACTTGGTAGGATGGGACTCATGACATTATGTGAGTAAGGATGAGTCTATTTTCTTCAAAAGGAACAAAAGACTGAAGTCAAATCCATGAGCTCTTATTATTCAGCAGGTATCTGTAATGGCAAGCAAGATGAGATACTTTGTTGTTTTTCATTTTGAAGCTCAGCTTCCCAGCCTCAGGCTAAATTGTAAACATCCTAAGGATTAATCCCTAGGGGCTGAGGCTCTGCTTTTCAGTCTTTGGGTATTAGATGACTAGGCACTGAGGCTGGAAAGCCTTTATGCCTTTGGGCTTCAAGCCTGTCAGGGGCTGAGTTTTGGTGCTAGCACATTGGGCTCATTCAATCAGATGCTGAGTAAAACCATATATATGCTGGAAGTTGGATATCACCTTGGGGTTCACTCATTGGAAGAATACTTTGCCTGAGAACTCTTGAGAAGAATAGGAAGAGACTTTGGCTAGCTTTTGTTAAAGGGCCCCAGGCTATGAATGTGAAGTCAGAGGAATAAGAATGAGTTATGAAGAGAGAATGAAGAAGGAGAAAATGATTGAGTCTATGAACCCTCTGGCATAGCCTTATTCATTGTTGTTTCCTGTTTTCTAATTTTCAGTTTGGGGGTGATCATTTTGGCTAGAGGTATACTTTCTCTAATCTGACCTTGTTTAAAATTAAATTTAATTAAAATTTAATCTTGAAGCTGAGCTGGCCAATTTCCTATTCTCCCTGCAGGTGTGACAAACTTGAATACAATGTTTCAGGAGGATCTGTGGGGGCAGTTCTTACTCCCCTATTCATTCTAATATTCAGCTCCTTTTCTTGGTACCTTTTATAGAGTTTATTAGTTGGAATGCCTTCTATTCTTCCAAAATTGAATCCTGCTCTTAGGGCAGTAAACAATTCTTTCCTTGTTAATCTATTCTGATGTTGAATCCGTGGGCTATTTACTCTTCTCTCTTGAGGACATTTATCTTTTACCATTCCCCTAACTCACTTAACTGTGAAATCTTATCCAGCACCTCTGAAAGAGGGTGCCCTAGAATCACCAATAAGTAAAATTAGAATTTGGTGCTTATAAGCAGGAGGAGCAGTTTTCACTATTATATTTCTATGAGAAATTGTTAAGGGAATACTATGATAAGCAATAGAATCTCCAATCATTATTGCGGCTTTTATTACTTCTTCCTTTAACTTTCTCATAGAGGGTCTAAGTGAATACCAAAGTCTATCTCCCTGGGGCCACATAAGAGTCAGTAGGATATTGCCTTTTGCATCTGTCCATAGCTAAAACTAACGGATTAATCTCATTGTTACCTCCTTGCACATGGTAATCCCTAAAAACTTCCTGTACGAAAGGATTCTGACGAATACCTATAAATTTCAAGCAATCTATGCTATCGATACTCCAGCAGCCCCTTCATCACTGATTCTCACCATCCAAGACTCTGATTCTCCCATCCTTTGGGTGAACCAACTTAATGTATCAATGACCTCCTGCTGAGTAAAATCCTCAATTACTTCAAGTATGCCTCCCCCGCCTTCTCCTGCTTTCTTCTTAGTATTGGTTGCACATCTGTTCTTGTCAAACCCTCCTCATCTGACTTTGCTTCATTTTCCTCCCATGCATTCTAACAGCAATGGTTGGGTTCCCAAGTAGACTCAGCTTGCACAAGGGCTGCATGCTGTAGCAGCAAACACCCCCGCGTCCCCAGGGTGTCTGCCAACACAGGTTCTTGGATCTGCTTTGATAAAGGAAAGCAACTTAAAATGGGTTAACAAGCTTACTTTAATCAGTCAGATATGTATTGTTCACCTAGTTCAGGGGGAAAAGGTCAGCACCCCGAACTTCAAAGTATACAGACAGAATTATCAAGACAAAAACAGATCAAGTAGACAGATTTCCAAACTGTCCAACCATTACGTCCATACCAAACAACATCTGGGTTTCAAAGCTGGGGGGCTCTGGACACCGGCTTTCCAGAGTTTCATCTGATCTAATCATAGAACACTTCTCAAAGTGAGCCCCAAAACAAAGCTACACATCAGGGCTTATATAGCCTTCTCCTGGCTCAGAGAATGTAACAACCTTATTGACTCACTGGCCAATCAAGAAGTATCTACTGAAAAACAAGCCTCCCACCCCAGGCTCCAGGTGCACTTTAGCCTAGGGGCAGGGAAGATCTTCAAAATTTACATTCCCATTACACATGCACACTCTTTTTGTTAGTTTTTCCCTCCTCCTAGCCAAATGAACAGTAGCTTGTTCTTCTACCACCTAACCCCCCCCCCCCAGCTTGCTCTTCTAAAGGAGAGCCCAAATGCTGTGGCACAGAAAGATTCCTATGCAAACCAGCCAACTCCCTTTCCATCTGAACTTTGTCTTCCAGCAACTTGTCTCTGCTTTACACAAAAGGTGATAACTTGTTAGCATGGCTCAGCCTCTCCTACATATCCCAGCCAAATATTTCCCAGGTTCCCTTGGTATCCCTTGCAAGCATATTTCCAAATCTCTAGGTTCTCCCTTCCATAACCTCAATTCCCAGTTTTCCAAAGCCCTGTGCTTTTAGCCCATTCTCTTGCTAGGGAGGAATAAGGTAAATCTGCTCATCCTGGGATATCCATTTCTCTCTCCAAAGCCTCCAAATAGAGGTCTATTTCATGATACCATCCTCATCACCATATGTAGCACCAGTGTCATATTCACAGCACCTATGGTGGCTATGAATGAGCTGGCATAATTCTGGATTGCAAAATATTAACAGAACCTCCACATGGAAGACAGAACAAAATTATTTATTCAAATACCAGAAAGTTGAATACCAACACCAGAAAGCCAAAGCCATCACAGCAACAAAGAAATTTATAAACACAATAGCAATGCTGGTGGCAGCACCATCCCCAAGCATACCCCCTGCTAGGGCTTTCCCACAAACGAAACTCACAGTTTGCTGCCTGCTTCCTCTCTCTCCCTCAGTTCTGAATGCTCTGACCAACTTCCTCTCAGTTCTGCTCCATTCCTTCCTGCTCCACGTGTTTGGAGAGCTCCTAACACCACAGACTCATATGACTCAGGTTTCCATGTGACTCAAGAAACTCACATGGGTCTATTAACAGATGGGAAAGATCGTCCTATTAACTAAAAATACATTAATAATACATGTGGCCACCCTGATAACAAGTTATGTTCTTTTCAATTATTATGCTTTAGTTTCTTGAATAAGGTTTAGCTCTGAATAAAGAG
This sequence comes from Petaurus breviceps papuanus, assembly GCF_028583685.1. Lineage (NCBI taxonomy): Eukaryota > Metazoa > Chordata > Mammalia > Diprotodontia > Petauridae > Petaurus > Petaurus breviceps. The sequence goes on along the minus strand of NW_027186376.1, from coordinate 2,467,031 downwards.
CTAAACAAATAAATAAATAATAATAAATATATTATATTTATAATATAAGTTATATTATATATAAATAATAAATAAATAAAGTTCATTATACCTCAAGATTAGACACTTAAAATTATTCACAGCAGCAGCCCTTGGGTGTACTGTGCTGATTGGCATTACACTACCAGGTGCCAAATCTTCTAGGTCCTCAGGTGTAGCCTTTTCTCTGAGTCCAACTTTCACGCAACAAATCCTGTCATTGAGGGGATTTGTTCTGTGGAGTTTGGATTCAGTTAAAGGACCACACTTGAGGACCTAGAGGGCCACATGTAGTCTGAAGGCCTCCGGTTTCCCTCCCCTGCCTTATGCTAAGGCCTGGGAATACAAATGGAAACCAAAAAGTCAGGTCTCAAGAATCTTAAGAATCTAATTTGGAATGACACATAAAAGCTTGGGTAGTGAAGGTAGATCTTTCAGGGTGAGAAGTGTCCAGGGGAAGAGGGCTCTTCAAGTCTAAGGAGGCAGCTGAAGCATAGTAGCAAAGTCAAGAGAGTAGGAGGGAGGAGAATGAGAGGATGGAAGTAGGGGGAACATAGCTAAACAATGGGAGGGACCTTAGGAGTCACCTACTTTATCCCTTTTTTTATACATGAGGAACTGAAGTCCACAGAAGTGAATAATGACTTGACCAAAGTCACAAAGACAGAGATAGAAACAAGATGAGAAGGGAGATCCTCAATGAGAGACAGAAGCAATAGTCACAAGATTATACTACTAGCTTCCTGTGACTGGTAGATTTCATCTAAATCAATGAAGGAAATATTAAATTTTAAAGCAAGGATTCTTAAGCTTTTTTGTGTGTCCTGGACCACTTTGATGGTCTTTGAACTCCTTCTCAGAAGTACATTTTTAAATGCAAAAAATACAATACAAAGGGTTACAAAGCAAGCCAATTATGTTGAAATACAGTTATATGGGTATTGTGTGTGGTTGAGTGTGAGTCTTTGTGTGTGTATATGTTTGTGTGTGTGATTGAGTTTGAGTCTGTGTGTATATGTGTATGTGTGTAAGAGTATGAATGTGTGTGAGTCAGTGTGTGTATAGATATGTGTGTATTGTGTGTTTCTCTGTGTCTGTATGTCTCTAAGTGTGTCTGTCTTTGAGTCTATGTGTATGTATCTGTGTGTGTGAGTCTGTGTATGTCTGTGTGTGTCAGACTGCATGTGTATGTGTGTGTATGTGAGAGAAAGAATCTGTGTGTGTGTGTATAATTATGTTCAGAGACATCTGATTAAGATAAAATGCTATAAAGAAAGAAGAAATAATCCAAGTCTCATCATCCAAGAGCAAATAAATGTATAATGGCAGAAATAGTTAATATATATCCTTTAAAAATCGTAACATAATAAAAAACAGAGATTGATTTGGGGACCACAAATTTTTATACATGCAGGCCAAAACATCATCTTAACAACTGATAATAACTTAAAATAATTTTGAACCTGAATAAGGGCCAGAGTCTGAGCTAATCAACCAAAAGAAGCACCTTGGTATAACAGATCTGAATAAACTTAGAGAATACCTCTTCCGGTGTCAACAAGGTCAGATGGGGCTGACTTAAAAGTATTTTTTCCTGTGCTTATGGCCATTAAGGATGAGACCCTGTAGTGCCACTGGAACATTTACAGTGCCCACGATCTATAAGTATCGCATAATGTTTGATGGCAAAATATACCAAACTCTCCAGATAGAGGGTAGAACTGAAGCATTTATTTAGACACCAGAAAACCAAATCCCAAAACCAGTAAGCCGATTCCATCATAGAACCAAAGATATTCAGAAGCCATAATAACTCTGAGAGCCACAGCATCCTTCAGCCTTCCCACAAACCAATACAAGATCAATATTTACTCATAAACCTCTCTATCTCTTTGCCTGAGTGTCCTCTCTCCACCACCATCTTGCTAGCTCTGACTACCAGCTTTCTGTGGGCTCTGCTTCCCTTCAGCACGTTCCTCCCACCACAGGCTCCATGTGACTGTGTTCAACCTATCAGGGGGCAGAGTTTATCTTCACAGCAGGGAAGCTTCCTGTGGCTCTGCTCTACCCTTCAGCAAATTCCCTCTATCACAAGCTCCATGTGATTACATTCAGCCTAGTAGGGGACAGAGTTCACTTTCAAAGCAGGGGAGGTCTTCAGACTTCCCCCTAGGTCTATTAAGGGGCAGGGAACATCTTCAGATTCCCATTCTTATTACATTCGGCCCCAAGATCTTTCATGTCCCTTACATAGCAAAAGTGTATTAACAATAAATGAGAGTTTAGAGATAACTGGTGGAAAAACTGGTGTCAACAGAACTTTGCAACAATATAACAGGGTTAATATAAAGACTTTGCACATAAAACAATAGCTCAGGGTGAGGGCTTGGGTACAAGTGCCCCATTCTTCCCCCCTTGAATGAATGGGGCTCAAAATCTTGGGGTAAGGGGCAAAGGTCTCTTCTCTGAAGCTACTTCAAGCTGAAATTGGACATGGAGCTGTCCCTGCCCCAAGAGGTCCCATTTGAGAGTTAATTTCTTTAGCTGTCATCTGGACCTTGGTCAATGCCAGGTCAAAAGGTCAATTCTTTAGCTGGCATCTGGAACTTAGTTGACACCAGGTCCAAAGGTGGCACATCACAGTCATGTATGGGGGATGACATCTGGCTTAAGCAATCAGGCATCTGCAGGTGGAGGGTACCAAACCTGCAGAAAACAAATCTCACAAACAAGTTTAACAGAGACAAAGTCAAAAAGAAACAAATATAGGGTCAGCCATGCCTCTGGAGTCCATGAACTTACTATCATAACCTCATTCATGGGAGAATATATGGCATTCTCCTCCTCTCTCTATTCCAGTGACTTGATATTACTGTAAGTTCAGCATATTGACCACTTCCACTTATCCCAGAACATTCTGTAATCTGAGTTCCCTTGACAGTGTGACAAACTTGGACACAGTGGTTCAGGAGCATCTGTAGGAGCAGTTCTCCCTTCTCTATTCTGTCTAACATCAAGCCCATTTTCTTGATACATTTTATATAGTTCATTAGTTGGGATACCATCAATTTTTCTAAAATCATCCCCTGCTCTCAATAGAGCAGTAAACAGTTCTTTTCTTGGCAATCTAGTCTGATTTTGAATTTTCTGGCCATTTACTTTCCTTTCTTGGGGAAATAAATCATTTTTTCCATTCTCCTAAGTCACTTAGCTGTGAAATCTTTATCCAGCACTTCTGAAAGAGGGTATCCTATTTTACCAATTAATAGAGTCAGAAGTAGGTGCTTATAAGCAGGAGGAGCTGTCTTCACCATGATATTTCTATGAGGAATTGCGAAGGGGATTTCATGATATGTATCCGCATCTCTGCATACAGTCTCTAAGTGAGCACCAGGGTCTGTCTCCTTTAGGCCATATAGAATCAGCAGGATACATTCTATTGCATTTAGCAGCAGCTAAAGCTAACAGATTGGTTGTATTGCTACCTCCTGCCATGAACCACTGAGAAAAAGAATATATTCCTTTTTATTGCCATTCAGTTCTCTCCAGATACCCATTATTTCTAGCTTATTTAAAATTTTATGGTCTTCCTTGACTTTTCTGTTATTTATTTTTTGGTTAAATTTATCTTGGTCTGAAAGGGGAAGATTAAAGTCCCCCACTATTATAGTACTACTTGTCTCCACCTGTAATTCATTTAGTTTTTCTTTTAAAAATTAAGATGCTATAGTATTTGGTGCAGATAGGTCCAGTATTCATATTGCTTGATTGTCTACAATACCTTTTACAAAAATAAAGTTACACTGTTTATCTCTTTTAATTAGATCTATTTTAGCCATATCTTTGTCTGAGATCATAATTGTTAACCCTGCATTTTTTGCATCAGCTGAAACATAACAAATTCTACTACAACCCTCCATTTTAATTGTGTGTATCTTGCATTCTTAAATGTGTTTCTTGAAAATATATTGTTGGATTCTTGTTTTTAATCTATTCTGTTCTTCATTTCCATTTTATGAGTAAGCTCATCCCATTCATATTAAAAATTATAATTGCTTTTTGTGAATTTCCCTCCATCCTATTCTTATTCACTATTGTCCTTCTTATCTTCTCTTTCTACCCTATCCTTGTTACCTTATCCTTTCCCCTTTCTCTCTTATTCCCTTTTCTACCCACCTGTAAGTCTCTCCTTTATCCTCTTTCTCCACCCTCCTAAATCTTAATCTATAGATCCTTCCAAAAGTTCATCCCTTGTTCTGTCCTTTAGTTCTCTTATCAGAAAACTTTTATACTCTGTTACCATGATCTAATGAGACTAAGGTTTCAGCACTACCAGCCCTCCATTCCCACCTTCTTCCTTTGTATCAGTTCTTCCTTTCAAACCCCATTTGTATGAGATAATTGCTCCTTTTTACCTTTTCCTTCCCAATTTTTTTTAATGCTTTTTGGAGGGCAATTGGGGTTAAGTGACTTGCCCTGAGGCCAGATATGAACTCAGGTCCTCCTGACTCCAGGACCTGCACCACCTAGCTGCCTCTATCCTTCCCAATTTTTTTTTTTAGAATTATCCCCATAATATTCAAGTCAGCACCAACATTTCTTTCACACTCCCTTAGTAATGATGTCAATTTAAGAATACTAATGACATTTTCAGATATAAGAAGTAAATAGCTTGACCTTAATGAGTCCCTTATACTTGGTTCAATGTTTTCCTTATTTTTCTCCCAGATCTTCTATGACAAATTTTCCATCTAGTTCTTGTCTTTTTGTCACAACTACCTGACAATTTTTAGTTCCTTAAATGTTTGTTTCTTTTTCATTTAGGATTATACTCAGCTTCACTGGGTTACTTATTCTTGGCTGCAAGCCCAGGTTTTTGTTTTTGTTTTTGTTCTTTTGCTCTTTGAAATATTATGTCCCCAATATTTCTTAATTCTAGCACGTTTCCTTCTGTAATTTCTTCCTGTTCATTCTGTATATAGCTTGCTCTGTATATATTGGCTTGTATATTGTCTCCTCCTTCAGATTATAAATTCCTTGAGGACATGAATTATTTTTTGGCTCTTTTCATTTCTCCAGCACTTAGCACAATGCCTGGCACTTAGTAGGCACTTAATGAATATATACTGATTGATTGATAGAATGAATATGAAAAAGCAATATGGTCCTGTACAAATAACGTTAGAATTTCTAAAGCTTACACCAAACTGAGGTAGATAATAAATGTTTAGGACATCAAAAAGAGTTGTTTAATTCAGAATCAAAACAAGAGAGGCACAGAAGGAATTTGCCTTGGATATGCAAAGCTGAGGAGAGGCAG
>NW_027186376.1:2424128-2461683 GCF_028583685.1 Petaurus breviceps papuanus | reverse complement strand
AGAGAGACAGAAAGAGACAGAGAGGGAGGGACAGACAGAGTGAGAGACAGAAACAGAGAGACAGAGAGAAAGAGAGAGAGACAGAATCTAATGCTATTGTTTACATTATGCATCCATTTTAAAAATCCATGTTTAAGGAAATAACCTTACTTCAAATCTTAATTTGAGTCTCAAAATCCTAACTTTCCCTTCAAATAGAAAAAGTGATTAGATATAAGGAACATAAACATGCACACACACACACATATTTAAGGTGCTGGCATTATGTAACAGCTTCTGAATTAAAATATTACTTGTCTGACCATGCTATACAAATTTGACAATGAGTTTTCATCCTCATTGTTTTCCAAAATATGAACTATTCTCAAAATATTATTCATTTCTTCTTCTCCATCTTTCTCTCTTCCTCTCTCTGACCATCAAAGGTCAAACTCATTCTAGAAAGAATTAACCTCTGCATACTGACTAGGCTAGAGTTATTGTTTTTTAATACTAAGAAATATTAACAGAAATTATTTATTTTCTATTGTCTCCTAATTGCCTCCTAATGGCAAAAAGTGATCACACCAATTATTCTTTACCTTTCATATCTAATATATATAACATAACATAACATAGCTAACATAGTGACTTGTAAAAAATGTACTTTATGGATCTAAGTTGAATTGAATATATTTTCTAGATGCTAGATAAATTTAATAAAAATAGAAGTAATGAAATAGAAAAAAAAAATGGGGACCTAAAAGGTCAAACTTCCAAGCATGAGATTTTCCATTTCCTTGCAAATGTAAACTTCTTGTAAATACCAATGATGGTATCCACTCTGGAATTTTAGGTGAATTTAGGTAAATTTTAGGTGAACTACAGATATACCTGAATAAGCATTTCTGTAAGGAAAAGAGGTATTTGAATTTGGTATATCACAAGAGCAAATCTTTGGTTTCCCAGTTAAAACTACTTTTAAAAATGAGTATTTTATTATTATTATAGGTAAGACTCAGAACTTCTGCCTTACATTAATCAAATCATTTTTTCCTCATGTATTTCCTTACTATTTGCTTCTTCCTCCAGTCAGCTCTAGTAAGGGAAATCCAACATCTGTGATGATCATGAAATGTCATATCCATAGTGCACATATGAAGAATAAGTTAAGAGTACCATCCATTACCTCCCATTAGGCCCCAAATATGAAATAAACATTGCATATCACTGGCAGCCAAATTCATGTTCCTCAGGTAGGTAAAACAAGCACCATGAAAGAACTGTAGATCTGTGGCCTCTATTGCTATTCTTTTTAAAAAATTTATTCTATGGTTGCTTTGTTTATGGTCCATTTCTATAATATATTAACCAAAAGTTACTTTATTAAAAAGAAGAAAATACATAATTCCATAGTTTATTTCTTGATTGGTATTAAAAGTCACCATTTACACACTCAGAAAAGTACAGATAGCACTGAGAGACTTTTGTTCTGACAGTACATCCTACTATATATGTGTGTATAATACATACATGTGTGTATACATATATAGTCAAATTACAGAAAATGCACACTAAATTCAATGACAACTTTGCAAGAGTGATTTAACAGGCAGTCTCTGATTTCACTCATTTTCAAAAAATATTACTCCTTGTTCAAAAGTAGTTAATTAAAAGAAACAGGCTAGGGGCGGCCAGGTGGCTCAGCGAGTAAGAGCATCGGCTCCAGTGTCGGGATGACCTGGATCAAATCCGGGCTCAGATACTCAGCACCACACCCAGAAATAATAACTGGCCGTGTAACCTTGAGCAAGTTACTTAACCCCAATTGCTTAAAAAAAAAAAAGAAACAGGCTAACATAAAGACATGCCAGCTAAAGGGGCTAATTTAAGAAAACCATTTTCTAGCTACTGATTAGATTTTAAATTATATACAAGATAGTTTTTTAAATCTTCAAATGCTTTTCTTTCTTTTAATTATTAAAGTATAATCTTGAAGTTAAAAACTTTCTGGCTGTAACAGCACCAAATTCTTTTTCGAGAGATTTTTTAAAATATCCTTCAATAGAGTGGATGACATATCTAGTATAATGTCAGAAAAATAACACCAAGATTACTGCAGAGGGAGATTATAACTATATTGAGAATTTTACAATAAACCCTAAGCTTCCACTATTTATTAGTGTAGAGAATACAAAATGAAAATATAGGACATCATCAGTAGAAAGGACGGTAGTAAAGAATTTTTTCAACTTAAGGACAAGAAATATACTCCTATTAGAAAGTTTAAATGACTTTTCTAAGTTCACTCAGATAAAATTGTCCATACAATTACAGAATCTAGAAACTCTAGACATACAACTATTATGCTACCTTTATCAGTAACAGTATTAGTTATGTATAATAATATAGTATTATGATATGTTATGATATATGCTAAATGAGTATTATTTGCATTTGATGTACATACTTATATAAAGAATGACTTCTACAAATACCACTAGGGCTAATAGAGTATGGTCCTTTGACAATAATAATAATATAATAACAGGCACAATAAGGAAGGAATGCTTTTCCTCTCTCTGAAATCTTGAATTATGACAAACAAGACAAAGGCAAAATAGAAAGAAAAACATTAATTCAACACAAAACTATATACATATGGTTCAGGTGAGAAGCCAAACTCTCTGGTTTTTTATGGATTTGATGAAGATATGCTGCTGGCTGTTGACAATGTTAACTTGATTCTGAAGATACTAAGGTGTGGACGGTGTTTTTGTGGGCGATGAGCAGGATCCTTGACTATCAAAACTGGTAGCTCGACCAGGTAACTGAAAGATAGAAAATTCAAATAGCATGACAAAATTCAGAAATACGGTTATCTAGATTTTGTTATTGTTTAATATTGGTTTTTCACCTCAAATGTGATATTTGATAGATAGTACAACATAATTAATATGGTCCTCTAGGAACTTGTCATTTGAAGTGGATTTAGATAATATATATCATAAAATAGAATACACAAATAACAACATATAATTAGACAAGTATTTCTATTTTTGGATTAGTCTCATATTGGATAAACAGCCTTTTATTAAGAGTAGTTACTATGGAAAGAAAATTGCTCAGTATGAAGTTTGACAGGAAAAAAGTGACTTCCTGATTCAGGCATGAAGTGGGTGTTAAGGAGAATATTTTATATGAGGAAAACCCTCAAAATTAGACAGAAAAGTTGCTAACTAATTGATTGCATCGATTTCTATATTACCTGTAGATAGTCACTTCTGAGTTAGAAATTTTTGTCCTTGGCCATAACGTTGTTACAATTACTAAAAATGAAAACTTATTCTAAGTACAAATAAAATGAAAAATTTTTCAAGATCCCTTAAGCCATCTCTGAGAAAGGAAAAATATAACCTGCAGAACTATTTTATTTTATTATTTTATTCCTCTGCCAATCCCTCATTGAGCCATCCTATAAGATAAATAGTACTTTTGGAGAGGAAAAAAATAAGAAAAACTGGTTAATACACTAAAAAATTCCACAAAATATGTGCAACGCATATTAGCTCCACAAAGAACTAACGTGGGGGCATCTTCTCTTAACTTTTCAGTTATGTCCCACTTGATTTTTGTGATTTTGTTATATTTCCTTTTGAATTTTTTGATGTGTCATTCTTTCCATTTACATTGTTGTAGTTCCTGTGTATCTTGTTTTCTTGGCTCTACTTACTTCACTCTACATAAGTTCATATGGATATTTCCATGCTTCTCTGTATTCATCATAAAAATAATTTTTAATAGTACAGTTTTATTACATTCATGTATTACAATTTATTTATACTTTCCCCATTTAATGGGCATACACTTTGTTTCTAATTCTTAGCTTTCACCAAAAGTGCAACTATAAATATTTTGGAGTATATGGGGAATTTTTTCTTATTGATTATTTCATTGGAATATAAGTTCAGTGTCAGATCTCAAACTATACTACAAAGCAGTAACTATCAAACCAATTAACTAACAGATAAGAAATAGAATGTTTGACCAGTAGAATAGATTAGGTATATAACATGCAGTAGAAAATGACCACAATAACCTGGTGTTTGATAAACCCAATGATCCAAGCTACTGGGGGTAGAACTCAGTTTTCAACAAAAATTGCTAACTAAAGTAGAAAGCCTTCTGATAGAAACTAGGCATGGATCACCAACACAACATATACCAAGATAAAGTCAAAATGGGTATATGATTTAGGCATAAAGGATAATATCATAAGCAAATTAGAAGAGAATGGAAAAATTGTCTGTCAGATCTATAGATAAAAGAAGACTTCATGATCACACAAGAGGTAGAGAGAATTATGGGGATCAAAATGGCTAATTTTCATTAAATAAATTTAAAATATTTTGCACTAACAAACCAAAGTGGCGAAAATTAGAATGAAAGGACAATAGAGGGGAAAGCGTTTACAGGAAGTTTCTTTCACAAAGGTATCATTTGTCATATAATTAGGGAATTGAACTACATTTATATGAATTAAAAGCTACTCACTAATTCAGCATCAGTTTATATAAGTCTCTCCAGATTATTATGAAGTCCCTCTGCTCCTCATTTCTTATAGCACAATAGGATTCCATTACATTCATGTACCACAACTTGTTTAACCTTTTCCCAATTGATGGGCATCCCTTTAATTTCCAATTCTTTGCCACCACAAAAAGAGCTGCTATAAATACTTTTGTACATATGGGTCCTCCTCCCACTTCTCTGATCACTTTGGGATACAACCCTAGAAGTGGCATTGCTGGGTCAAAGGTATGCACTTATTTATAGCCCTTTGGGCATAGCTCCAGATTGCTCTCCATAATCGTTGAATCAGCTCACAACTCTACCAACAATGTATTAATGTTCCAATTTTTCCACATCCTCTTCAGCATTTGTCATTTTGCTGTTTTGTCATCTTAGCCAATCTGACCAGTGAGATGTGGTACCTCAGAGTTGTTTTGATTTGTATTTCTCTAATCAATAGTGATTTAGAGCATTTTTTCATATGCTTATAGATATCTTCAATTTCTTCCTCTGAAAACTGCCTGTTCATATCCTTTGACCATTTATCAATCGGGGAATGACTTGTATTCTTATATAGTCTCAGTTCTCTGTAGTATTGTGTCCCAAATTCCTGGGGTTTTGTGCAGCTGTTGTCAGAGGTTATTCTGGGCATCTGCCTGAGAACTGTGAGGAGGACTCCCTCTCCGCAGCCTCAATAAGCTTTGCCACATTTGCACTCCTCACCCCAGGACCGCCACCCAAGACTGTGACACAGATCCAAGCAGGGCAAAGCAAAAGAATCCCAACTCAGCACCAGCAAAGAGATTCCTGCAATTGCCCTTTGGACAATCGCTTGGTCCCCCACTGATCTGTAAACCTGGGGCTCAGGAGGCAGCCACCACAGCAGCCACTGCAGCCACTCCCACCTCTGTCCCTGGTGGCAGAGGCCGGATCACACTCTTCTCTCACCCAGTTCCAACAGAGTTCCCCACTGACCTTTTACTTTCTCTTTGGCATTTATGGGTTTAGAAGTCTGGACACCGCCACAGTTGCCAGTGAATCAGTCCTTTGAAGTTTGCTCCAGTCAGTCTGTGTCACTGGTCTGGGCCAGTACGGCATACGTGGGACTGTGCTCCACACCAAGCCTATTGCGATAGACCCTTCCTGTTGGCCTGCTGGGCTGCCTTCAGTGAAAGATTTGTTTCTCTCTGTCACTTTGTGAGTTCTGTAGCTCTAAAATTTGTTTAGTCATATTTTACAGGGATTGGAGGTGGTTCGATTGGGAGATCAGCCAAGTTCCTGCTTTTATTTCACCATCTTGCCTCTACCCCCCTATTTCCTGGCTTTTAAAGTGGTGCTCTGCTTCTGGGGCATAGGCAGCTGTCCCACACTTCTTGTGCTGGGAGCTAGGGGTGTGGTCACTGACTTTGTGTACTGTGGCCTCTAGTTCTGTCAGTTAAAAGCTATTTAATGTTGCAGCTCACCTGGTGCTGAGCTGGAGGTGGCTGGTGTGTGCCAAGTCCAAGGCCATGGAAGGTCTTTCTGAGTTCCCCAGGGTTACACTGAAGCTCGAAGTATGAGGTGTGGGGGAGGGTTGATCCAGCCACTAAAGGTCTCCACCTCTCCGAGGTCTTCACTAGAGCCCAGGCTCAGCCACTGGTGGATGTCCGTCCACACTGGTGTCTACTGATTTCCCTGGCTGTGCAAAGACACACCTGGAGTTCTGGTGTTGGTGCCTGCTGGCTCTACCCCTCTTGAGCTCAGTACCTGTGACTGGTCGCCTAGGTGGGGCTTATTGGACACCTCCCATTCTGCAGTGTTCCCCTTCAGGCACAACAAGAGGGACCCTTCCCATCAATCTGCCTAGCCTCCCTACCTAAAATACCCCTTCTCCTGGTTCCACTATTTCAAGATTTTTCCTGGGACAATATTCTCTGGGTTTTTCAAGGCCAACAAGGCAGGGATGAGAGCATTTAAGGTTTTCTCTGCCATCTTGGCTCCCAGAAGTTCCCTTCTACTCCTTTAAAGTGGGGTGGGTGATGAGAGAAGAAGGGAAAGAATCTGGAAATCAAAGTTTTAAAATCAAATGTTTATACACACACACACACACACATATATTTACATGCAACTGGGAAATAAGATATACAGGCACTGGGGTATAGTAATCCTTCTTGCCCTACTAGAAAGTCAGATGGGGGAGGATATAAGAGAAAGCAGATCGGAGGAAGGGGTATTCAGTACAATTATTATTTTGGGGTGGGGGTAGGGGAAAGATAGGGAGAAAATTTGTAACTCCAAATCTTGTGGAAATGAATATTGAAAACTAAAAATAAACAAATTAAACAAGTGAAAAAATTCTCCTCCTCTAGCTTTGTAAGGAATTACTGATAGGCTTGTGCTCAATCCATACTTTTCTTTGATGCTCTGCTTATAGATATTTCCAAGTCAAGGTTTTTTCCTGAGTTTGTGCATTAAATTTCTTTGTCACCACAATAGCTTTTTAATGGTCTTTGTTGTTGTTTGCTCATTTTTCAGCCTGTTTCTTATATTTGGACTTTATGTATTGTTAGGGCACTGCTTACCCCAGGAGGTGTGGGGGGATGATTGATCTCATCTTCTGTCTTTTATGTCCTTCTGCTGCTTTCACAGGTCGTTCTGGGGATCTATAAGGATATGGTGCTTCCAAAGTAGTGTGATCTTATGGTCGGAGCTTTGGTCCTTACACAGGTAGAAATTATGACCCCAAAACTGACCAAGTTGCTAAATGATTCCCTTTCCTGCTCCTACTGCTACTACAGGAGGTCCCAGGTATTCTCTTCCATTAACATCTAGTCCCTTGGTGCTGGCCTGCTCCTTACCACAGCCACCAAATTTCAGTGCCACTGCTGTTGCTTCACCAAGCTCCTAGCCAGTCCCCTCCCCAGTGTACACAGGTCTATTTTCCTAAATTACTCTTGGATGAAAGACATATTCACTGTGACTTTTTCTTGGCTTTGCTGATCAGAATTCATTTTGGCACATTTTTTAATGTTGTGAAAAAGGTTTTGGGGAAGCTGAAGTGAAGCTGTTGACCTCTCTCCCATCTTGATTCTACTCCTTGGAATTAAAGTTTCTAAGGTGCCTATTTTGAGTTCTCTTTTCTAAACATTTACAGGTTTTTGCCTTATTGTAGATCTTGCTCCCCTCCTATTCTGTGAGATTGTGTTTGACTATTAAAAGTATATCTATGTCCTGAAGGAGACAGACAGGATAGTATTATTGCCCCATGGTAGAAATTAACCTCTTTCCATGATCATTCAGATTATTACTATTCCTTGCCCTCCCAGTGATCATTTAAAAAATTGCCATGAAATTCCTTCTCTGGGGGGTGGAGACAAGATGGCAGAGTAAAAGCAGTTACTTGCTTGAGCTCCCACTCCAACCACATCAAATACCTGTAAAAATGACTCTAAACAAACTTTAGAGCTACAGAACCCACAGAGTAACAGAGAGAAACAAATCTGCTGAAGGCAGCCTGGCAGGCTGACAGGAAGGGTCTATCGCACTGAGCTGGGAGTGGAATGCAGTCCTGCATGAGCCACGCTGGCCCAGACAACGGTGGCCCAGATGCACAGCACAGACCAGAAGGAGCAGACTTCAGGAGAGTGAATCACTGGCAGCTGTGGAGATTTCCAGATTTCTCAACCCAGAAATGCCAAAAAGAAAGTGAAAGGTCAGTGGAGACCTCTGTTGGAACTGGGTGAGAGAACATGATCCAGCACCTGCCCTCAGGGTGGGGGAGGTGGCAGTGGCTGCAGCTGCTGCTGTGTGGTTGCCTACTGAACTCCACACCTACAGATTACAGAGGGACCAAATGACCATTCAAAGGGTAATTACTCTTGCTTTCACCTGCTTGGATCTGGGTTGCAGTCTTGGATGGTGGTCCTGGGATGAGGAACTCTAGCATGGCAGAACTCATGGCACCCTCTTCATAGCTCTGACAACATTTGTGCAAAACCCCAGAAATTTGGGACACAGAACTCTCCACTCTGGACACAGAGTTCTATTCTGGCAGAGCTCAAAAGTCAAATAATTGGCTGGCAAGATGAGCAAACAGAGGAAGCAAAATCAGACCATAGAATCTTTTTTTTTTTTGAGACAAAGATGATCAAAACATAGAACCAAAAGAAGACAGCAAAGTCAAAACTCCCTCATCAAAAGCCTCGAAGAAAAATGTGAACTAGTTGTAGGACATGGAGGAGCTCAAGAAGGATTTTGAGATTCAAGTAAGAGAAATAGAGGAAAAATTGGAAAGAGAAATGAGAATGATGCAAGAAAATCATAAAAACTGAATCAATAGCCTGCTAAAGGAGACCCACAAAAATACTAAAAAATTAACACCCTAAAAATAGACTAACTCAAAAGCAAAAGAGGCACAAAAAGCCAATGAAGAGAAGAATGCCTTAAAAAGCTAAATTTGCCAGATAGAAAAGGAATTTCAAAAACTCACTGAAGAAAATAATTCCTTCAAAATTAGATTGGAGTAAATGGAAGCTAATGACTTTATGAGAAATCAAGATACTATAAAACAGATCCAAATGAATGAAAAAATAGAAGGCAATGTAAAATATCTCATTGGAAAAACCACTGACCTGGAAAATAGATCCAGGAGAGATCATTTAAAAATTTTTGGACCACCTGAATGGCATAATCAAAAAAAAGAACCTAGAAATCATCTTTCAAGAAATTCTCAAGGAGAATTGTCCTGATATTCTAGAATTAGAGGGCAAAATAGAAATTGAAATAATCCATCAATTGCCTCTTTAAAAAGATCCCAAAAAGAAAACTCCTAGGAATATTATAGCCAAATTCCAGGGTTCCCAGGTCAAGGAAAAAATATTACAAGCAGCCTCAGGAAGAAACAATTTGAGTACTGTGAAAACACAATTAGGATAACACAAGATCTAGCAGCTTCTATATTAAGGGATCAAAGGGTGTGGAATATGATATTCTGGAGATCAAAGGAGCTGGGATTAAAACCAAGAATCACCTACCCAGCAAAACTGGCTATAATGTTTCAGGGGAAAATATGGTCATTCAATGAAATAGAGGACTTTCAAGCACTCTTGTTGAAAAGACCAGAGCTGAACAGAAAATTTGACATTCAAATACAAGAAGCAAGAGAAGCATGAACAGGTAAACAAGAGAGAGAAATTATAAGGAACTTATTAAAACTGAACTATTTACATTCCTACATGGACAGACAACATTTGTAACTCATGAGACTTTTCTCAGTAAAAGGATAGTTGAAGGGATTATATATGTGTATGTATGTATATATACACACATATATGTATAGGTGGGTTTATGTGTGTATATGTAGACATATATGTGTGTACATGTATACATATACAGTAGGCACAGGGTGAGTTGAATATGAAGGGATGATATCTAAAAAATAATATTAAGAGGTGAGAGAGGAAAATATTGGGAGAAGGAGAAAGGGAGAGATAGACTAGGGTAAATCATCTCACATAAAAGAGGCAAGAGGAAGCTGTTACAAAGAAGGGGAAGAGCAGGAAGGTGAAAGAGAATAAGTCAACCTTACTCTCATTGGATCTGGCTTAAAGAGGGAACAACATGTATGCTCAACTGGGTATCTCGCCTTACAGGAAAGTAGGGGGGAAGGGGATAAGAGGGGGACAATAGAAGGGAGGGTAGATTGAGGGAGAGGGTAATTAGAAGCAAACACTTTTGAAAAGGGACAGGGTCAAAGGAGAAAATAGAATAAATGGGGGGGCAGGATAGGAAGGAAGGAAATATAGTCAGTCATTCACAACATGACTACTATGGAAATGTTTTACATAACTACACATGTGTAACCTATATTGAATTGCTTGGGTGAGAGGAGGGGTGAGAATTTGGTTACTCAAGGTTTTAAAAACAAATGTTAACAATTGTATTTACTTGCAGCTGGGAAATAAGATATACAGGCAATGGGGTATATAAATTCATCTTGCTCTACAAGTCATGGGGGAGACATGGGGAGAATTATAAGAGAGGGCAGATTGGGGAAAGGAGTATTCACTATGCTTGCCATCTTGGGCTGGGGGGTTGGGAAGAGACGGGGAGAAAACTTGTAACTCAAAATCTTATGGAAATGAATGTTGAAACCTAAAAAATAAAATAATTAAAAAAGAAATTCCTTCCCTATGTTCATGCTATCCCTAAAAGGTTTCTGGGTGTTGGTTGCTCCAAGAACTCCGATTCCCCTTAACCTGAAGAACAATGTTTTCCATGGAGGTATAACTCTCTTTCAGAGATACTGGTCTTTTTAATTACCATGTCACCACAAAGTAAACCCATTATAAGATACCCATTTCTCACTATAAAATAAGTATATCTTCTCTACCTATGGGGTCATCCTTGAGTCAGACTCCTTATCATGACTGATTCAAAAATTCCCAGGACAGTCAATGTTGCAGGGAATGTGGAAAGACAGGCACACTAACACATTTCTGGTGAGCTGCGAATTGATCCAACCATTCTGCAAAGCAAATGAGAATTCTACTAAATACTAAAATATCCATATCTTTTATTTCAGAGAACCCATTTTTAAGCATATGCACTAAAAAGGTCAACTATGGAAAATAAATTTCCTTACACACAAAAATGTTTCTATCAGTGCTTTTTGTACCATCTAATAACTGTAAACAAAATAGATGCTCCTCTATTAGGGAATATCTAAACCATTTTGGTACATGAAACGTAATGGAGTATTACTGTGATATAAGAGACAATGGGTACAGCCAAGTGGCACAATGGATAGAATGCACACCCTAGAGTCAGGAGGACCTGAGTTCAAATCCAGTCTCAGATACTTACTAGCTGTGTGACCCTGAGCAAATCACTTAACCTTGTTTACCTCAGTTTCTTCCATGATGAAATGAGTGGTACATATCTGTAACACTCGATACAGAAGAGAAATAAAATTTGGTGGATCACTTAAGCTCAGGAGTTCTGAGAGGCAGTAAAACTAAAACCAATTAGTTGTCTGTGCTGTTCTCAGCTCCTGGGATTTTGGAGTGGGGTGGGGCACCAGGCTGCCAAAGGAAGGCTGAACCAGCCCAGGTCACAAATGAAGCAGAATAAAGCTTCTGGGCTAACCAAATATCTTAATTAATAACTTAATATCAAATCTGTCAGTGGCCACTGCACTTTCAGCCATCCAAGTTTAGGGAGATCTAGTCTCAAAACACCAAAACAGCAGTGAATAGGAGGAGTATTCTCAGAGAAGTGTGGAAGAATTATATCAACTGATACAAAGTGAACAAAATGCCAAGAAAACAACACACACAGAGTTTATTACATTGTAAATGAAAATAATAATAAAACAAGAGAAACTTAATGATTTAAAAGACCGAGCTTGGTCTCGCAGGAGGAAAGTGAGAATGCATTGCACCAATTTGCAGAGGCTGAGGACTGTGGACCTGAAACACCTAATAAAATGTCAGACTTAGTAAACACCCTGCTTAGTTTTGCTGAACTTTTGTTTTCTTTTTTAATGACCTGTTATAAAGAATGGTTCTCTGGGTATAAAATAGATGATAAAATAGAATAAAAGTACTAGGAAATGTAGGTGACTTTCAAAAACTAATAAATTTTAAAACAAAAAGTTAAATGGAATGATATAAATATGTGTAAACATAAGTTTTTATTTAAACTCATGACAATTTCTGCAACAATAATTCAACAAAAAGTGCTAACAAATAAAACATAGATAGAAACCTTGAAAGTAAACTTACTTCTAGCAATGGATGCCAATGAGTTATTGGTTTTCTGTGATAGGCTAGCATTTCATTCCAATGATCTCTTCCAAGACCTTCAGCATTCAGTCCTGTCCTACATACTCCTATTACCTCATTGTGTCCTACCCTATGAATAATTAAGATTATGGTCTTATTTTAAAATCTTATTTTAAAAGATAGGTACATTTCCATACATCAGAAAATATGCAAATCAATGAAACTAAAATTTTGCTTTAGTAAGTCTAGTTTATTGTAATTCATTTAATTTAACCCAAATTTAATTAACACCAAATCTTCAAACTTAAGAGATTCCAAAACATAATATATAGTATCAGCTTTGTAATGCCAGACAATCATTTATGTGTAATATAGTATATATGAACCCTTTTACTTGTGCCTGTATTATGTATACTTTCAAAAAAGTATGAATAATACCAGCAAACAACATAGGAATCCTCACAATTATTTAACTGGAAAAGGCACCAATGATCCTAATGATATAAATATAATCTGACTTCCTGACATAGAAACAGTGTTATAATGCAAATTAGTTTCCCGACTAAGAGTTGAATGGCAAGCTTGTTTGTAGAAATGACCACACACACCAACTTTAACAAACTTATTAACTTGTGTGTATGTATATATGTATGTATATCTATATTTATTCCTTGTATGTATATCTGTATGTCTATATTTATCCCTTCCACATGGTGGGGTTAAGGATGTGGTGCCCCCACAATCTGGAAAACCCAGATTGGATTTTTGGCCCTCCCTTTGTACCAGAGAGGAAGTCTGAATTCTTTCTTTTTCTTTTATGGGGTATTTACAGCACCTCACTGTAAAATTAGGTTTAAGCATTTGGTCAAAGGCTCTGTGTCATCTGCTGGCCTTTGCATGTTGTCTGTGACTTCCACAAAACTCCCCCAAAATTCCCATTTAATTTCTCATGCTGATTCTCAATATATGGAAACCATGACAGGGAAAGTCACAACATGAAAGGGATATTTATACATAGTGCATACACACACACACACCTATGTAATACATAATGTAGGTATATGCATGTGTGCATATATGAATACTATATAGAATAAAGCTTTCTATAGGATAAATCAGTCATAGAGGATCATATCTATCTTATGCAATTTTATTTAATACATTAAAGCATCATAGTAAATCTAGGCATTTATATGTGGGAGGGGGGAATTGGGAGAAAAGGAAGGCACGATAAACCAGGAAAACACCATGAACATAGGTCCAGAGGTACCAGACCTCCCTGGGGACAGTAAACAGGCCAGTTTTTCTGGATTGAAGGAGAATTTTTGTAGGAGAATAGTACATTGTATTTATGTTAGATTGTAAAGGACCGAGCTCGAATACTTGGTCAAAAAGTATGTGCTTAATTTGGCAAGTACGGACTAGATATTTGAACACGTATGATATGCAAAATGGCATTAAGGTCAGTTTTGCAGTTTGAAGACTGAATTAAATATAGCCTTACCTCTAGTAATTTACTTTTTGTTTCTTACCATCATAGAGAATTTATGGCAAAAACCTCACTTTACATGTTTTAAAAATGAACTCCAGTGGAAGTAGATGTCCCAACTATAGCTACTAGCCATCTTCTAGCATAATGCTTTTCCCACAAACCAACACTGGAATCACTGCCATCAGTTTTTCAAAGATCTTTAAATGTGTGCATATATGTCTAATATATCACTTTATCTACTCACAGTCGAAAACACTGGGACAATAGAAAATGAACCTAAAAATCTGCTGCTTACACAGGAAGAGATACTTACCTGTCATAATCCATGACAGCAATCATGAGGCTGACCTGGTCCACATTCTCAGGAGGAATATCAAAAATGATGGCCTCATTATAAACTGGGTTTAAAGTATTTTTTTTGGTACTTGTTTTTCTTTTTTTCAATCTTCGACCCTCACACATCAATGACACTTTTACATATGGATCTGAAAGCAAAAAAAAAAAAATTATAAAGCTGTGAGTATAATGAATCCCAGTTAAATTACTATAATAGAAGAATGTTCTTCATGGAATATTTAGACTTTTTTATTCTTACTGCTTATGAGAGACATGGCAGCGCAAATAAAGGGTCAGCCTGAAGCAGGAAGACCTGGGCTCAATTTTGGCCTCTAACACATAATAGTTGCTTACCATGGGTAGTGACCGAACAAAGACAACAACAAAAATGGGTAATATACTTGAGTTTTAGACTTCAGGCAACATTTTACAACTGTAAGTTACAGTTCAGTTACTAGCTGAATTGTTAGAGAGAATTTCATATTGAGTCCTCTATAATGAAGAATGTCTAAGTCAGACAGAAAAAAAATTGTGTGGCAGAACTAATATTAAACATTCAATTACTGAAATCTTAGCAGGTTGAGATAATTTATTTTATTATATTTTTTAACATAAATAACTAATAAGAAATGAATTATCTTAGAGCTAATTTGATCTGGTTAGTTTTGATAAAAAGGAAAGAATATTTGTTTTTATCTTTGTAATGCCAAGCAGATGCAACTTCCCAAGGTTCAAAATACCAGCATGGGTGCTCTCCATTTTATTCAGTTACAAATTAAGAAGAGACAGAATCAAAATATAGCATTTACCAAGTGTAATTCAATAATCTCCAAGTACTACCCTACCCCTAGACATTACATTCATTTAATCAATCACAAAGTCCCTCTTCTAAATACTACTCCACCCCTAGGCTGTACATTCATTTAGTCCATCACAAAGCCCATCTTCTCAAATGGAGATTAGTTTCCAATCATAAGTAAAGTACATTCATTTGTTTAATCATAGAGCACAAAAAATTCAAAAGTTCCTTGCCCTTGGATTACAACTGAATCTACCCCAGAGTTATAACAAGCTTAAGCACAGCATTTAATACCCAAAGAGAGGTCTTTTCTTCATCTTGACAGGAAGCAAGGTCTCAGCAATCTTTGTTCCTGGGGAGACAAAGTTTAGCAATGCCACAAGATACATTGCCAGTGTCTTCATTAATTCATTCTCTGTCTGCAGAACAGTCCTAGTACCCCTCAAAACATTAGCAAAACCCTCTCCCAGGATTTCTGTAAACATACAACAAGAAAATCCTTCTTCAGGGCTTTGGAACCAACAGCAAGGTTCCAGGTTCCTCTGCAACAACAGCACTGTCCTTCACCAGTGGACAGAATTCATTCTCTGTCTGCAGAACAGTCTCAGGAGCTCTGAACCAACAGCAAGGTTCCAAGACCTCTGTAACAGCAGGACTGTCCTTCACCAGTGGACGAAGCTGGCAAAACAACATCAAAACAGACAGACAAAGTACCAGCATAACAGCCATGTCTCCTCAGTCCTTGGCAGCTCTGGGTGGCAGCTCTCAAAAGTCCTAGGCAATTCAAACTGGCCCTCAGCAATCCTCTCCATCTCTCTCTGCCTCCAAGATGCTGCTTCCAAAAAGTTCTTCTGCCTCTCTCTTTTCTTGTGACTTTCTAAATTTGTCACCAGCTCCTCCCAGTTCAGCACTCTCTTTTCATGTCAACAAGTCCATCCCACAAGTGGGATTCACAAGCTCTGGGTTTTAACACAATCAAAACAAAAACCAAGCCAATACAGGGGGATCTTTAAATTCCATTACTATTACAATCTTGCAGCTGCTTTATTTTTTGTCTTTAGAAAATGTTTATTTCTGCAGGAACAGATTTTGTTCCATAGGATGTTTTTTTCTTTGTTTGTTTGTTTTTAGTTTGCAACATTCATTTCCACAAGATTTTGAGTTACAAATTTTCTCCCCATCTTTCCCCACCCACAACCCCAAAACAGTGATCCCACTGAACACCCCCTTCCCTAATCTGCTCTCTTCTATATCCTCCCCCATCTCCCCTCTGACTTTCCAGTAGGGCAAGATGGATCTCCATAACCCAGTGACTGTATATCTTATTTCCCAGTTACATGTAATAATAATAATAATAAAATTTTTAAACATTTGATTTTAAAACTTTGAATTCCAGATTCTTTCCCTTCTTCTCTCATCATCCACCTTTACTGGAAAAATAAACAATTCAATCTAGGTTGTACATGTGTAGTTATGCAAAACATTTCCACAGTGGATATATGGTGAAAGACTGACTATATTTCCCTCTATCCTATCCCATCCCTGACATGTTCTAATTTCTACTTTGACTCTGCCCCTTTTCAAAAGTGTGTGCTTCTAACTACCCTCCCCCCAGTCTTCCTTCCCTTCTATCATCCACCCTCTTTTCCCCTTTGCCCCTACTTTCCTGTGGGGTAAGATACCCAACTGAGTGTGTATGTTGTTCTCTCCTTAAGCCAAACTCAATGAGAGTAAGGTTGACCCATTCCCTTTAACCTTCCTGTTCTTCCCCTCCATTGTAACAGTTTTCCCTTGCCTTTTCTATATGAGATAATTTAGTCTATTCTGTCTTTACTTATCTCCTCTCATTATATTCCTCTCTCACCTCTTAATTTAATTTTTTAGACATCATCCCTTCCTATTCAACTGATCCTGTGCCCTCTGTCTATGTATACCTGTACACACATATGCACACACTCACACATGTATTTATACATACATATACCCTCCTATATAGACATATATGTGTGTGTGTATACACACACATTTATATTTCCTTCAACTATCTTCATACTGAGAAAAGTTTCATAAGTTACAAATATCATTTTTTCATGTAGGCATGTAAATAGTTCAACTTCCTTATAATTTCTTTTCCCTGTTTACTTTCTCATGCTTCTCTTGCTTCTTGTATTTGAATATCAAATTTTCTATTCAACTCTGGTTTTTTCATCAAGAATGATTGAAAGTCCTCTATTTCATTGAATGACCATATTTTCCCCTGAAACATGATACTTAGTTTTGCTGGGTAGGTGATTCTTGGTTTTAATCCCAGCTCCTTTGACCTCCAGAATATCATATTCCAAGCCCTTCAATACCTTAATGTAGAAGCTGCTAGATCTTGTGTTACCCTGATTGTGTTTCTACAATATTCCAATAGTTTCTTCTTGGCTGTTTGTAATATTTTCTCCTTGATCTGGGAATTCTGGAACCTGGCTATAATATTCTTAGGAGTTTTCTTTTTGCAATTTTTTTCAAGAGGTTATCAGTGAATTCTTTCAGTTTCTATTTTGCTCTCTGGTTCTAAAATCATGGCTTTCAGGTAGTCCAATAATTTTTAAATTATCTCTCCTGGATCTTTCCCAGGTCAGTGGTTTTTCCAATGAGATATTTCACATTGCTTTCTATTTTTTCATTTGTTTGGATCTGTTTAATAGTATCTTGATTCCTCATTAAGTCACTAGCTTCTATTTGCACCAATCTAATTCTGAAGGAATTATTCTCTTCAGTGAGCTTTTGAAATTCTTTTTCCATCTGGCAAATTGGGCTTTTTAAGGCATTATTCTCTTCATTGGCTTTTTGAGCCTCTTTTGCCATTTGAGTTACTCTATTTTTTAAGGTGTTATTTTCTTCAGTCAGGTTGTTGACTCTTTTCATGATTTTCTTGCATCATTCTCATTTCTCTTCCCAATTTTTCCTCCACTTCTCTTACTTGATTTTCAAAATCCTTCTTGAGCTCCTCCATAGCATGTAACCAGTTCATTTTTTTCTTGGAAGCTTTTGGTGCAAGAGTTCTGTCTTTGTTGTCTTCCTCCTGTTCCATGTTTTATCCTTTTTGTCCCCAAAAATGGAATCTAAGGTTTGATTGCTGTGCTTGTTTTGCTTCCTCTCCTTGCTCATGTTGCCACTCAATCACTTGATTTCTGAGCTCCTTGCCACAGTAGAATTCTGCTTCCAGAGAGGAGAGCTTTGTCCCAAATCACTGGAGTTTTTGCAGTTGCGGGAGCTATTAGTTGGGTGCCCTCTCTGCAGCCCCCACAAGCTCTGGCCCACTGGCCACACACCCCAGGACCCACACCCAAGACAGTGATCCAGATCCAAGTAGGTTAAAGCAATAGTGATTACCCTCTGAATGGTCACTTGGTCTACCTACATTCTGCAGGCCAGGAGCTCTGAAGCAGCCACATGGGGTGGCTGTGCAGCTGCCCCACTCCCACCACTTCCCACCCCAGGGGCAGGTGCTGGACCGTGCTCTTCTGTCCCCCCCCGCCCCCCAGTTCCAACAGAGTTCCACACTGACCTTTTACTTGCTCTTTGGCATTTATGGGTTGATAAGTCTTGAAACCACCACTGTTGCAGGCGATCCACTCTCCCAAAACCTGATCCAGCTGCTGGTTGGGGCTGCCCTGAGGCTAAAACCATGGGTTCACATGGGGCTGAGCTTGGCTCAGTACGCTGAGACAGACCCTTCCTTTCTGCCTGCCAGGCTGCCTTCAGCAGGAGATTTGTTTCTCTCTGTCACTGTGGGTTCTATAGCTCTGAAGTTTGTTTAGAGTCATACTTTATAGGTATTTGAGCTGGTTATTGGGGGAGCTTACAAAGTTTTCCTGCTTCTTTGCCACCATCTTCAATCCATAGGATGTTAAACAATATGGATAATTATGTAAGATTATTATTCTTTAATTTGTTATATTGTTTCATTTGTCCATTTTCAAAGAGAACCATTTATTTCATTCTAATTACAATAATGTAACCTCAACTATAGATACATTTGGTACCAGTCTCTCTGGAGGACCAACTCCTGAATATAAGGAGAGGAAGAGAGATGGAGAGAATAGGGGGAGGAAGAGAGGGAAGGAAAGAAGCTGAAGGGCTTGGCTTTTTCCTGACTGGATGATTTAGATTTATACAGTGCTCTGAGTTATAATGAAATGGGTTTTTTTTTTTAAGCAATCGGGGTTAAGTAACTTGCTCAAGGTTACACGGCCAGGTGTTTCTGGGTGGGTGCTGTGTCTGAGCCCGGGATTCGATCTCCAGGTCTTCTCAACACTGGAGCCGGTGCTCTTCCTCGCTGTGCTACCTGGCCACCCCATGAAATGTTTTTTTTTTTTTCACAATAAATGAGAAAATAGTGTATAACCTTATTTCCATTTATAGAAAGAGAAAATGAGGCTGAGAGGTAAAAGTATTTGTTTTTATTCCACCAGCTAGAGTCAAAACTAAGATTTAGAACTTGCCTCACTGACCTCCAGTTCAACACTGGGCATAATCAGGGGAATATCTTTGATTGGCTCTGGATAAATTATGACCCATGACCTATGGCTGGAGTTGAGCTCCTTACAGTGTTCTGTGTACTGTCTTTGAAGTTAGGCAACTTCTGGTCCTTTATTTACTTTGTTCCTTTCTAGTGTACCATGATTAATAGGTCTGTAATAAAAGAACTGATTCTCTAGTACAAAGCAATAATCCCTTGGCCCCATGATAGTAGCAGGCAGAAGGGGCTTCATCAAACAAGTTTGGCTACAAAGACACTAAGAGTTGCATGCTCAGTAAACACTAAAATGGTTGACTCTACCCCCTGATTCTTAATCTTTCACTCTCAGAAAGGTATGGGACTTAACATGGGGGAGGGAGGATATTTTCTTTCTCTCCCCAACTCTTATACTTATAGCTCCTTTAAACCCAGTTGTCTAGGTAAGCCTAATACTGATCCTCTTCTGCTTGAACTTTTGGGGAATGGAACTCATGAGCTCTGGTATCTTTTAATTAGTGCCAAATTACACTATGGGATTTTCCCCCTACGGATACCACAATACTTCTTTGAAAAGAAAATGACCACCAGTGAGAAAGGGAATACAGCTTCTGGCCTACATTGCCAGGAGACATGGATTAAATAAGATAATATGTGGAAAACACTGCAAATTTTAAAGAAGTATATTGATTCTACGTAATTTTGTTCCTCCATTTTCAAAGAAAACCAATGATATCACACTTGCACATGAACTGCATTTAAGTGAGGCAATTACTTAGCTGTCAACTCATTCTCTTGCAGAGTCACTAAAGTCCAGTGGCAAGACAAAAGATGGGCAAGAAATGGTCCGGGGTGCTGTGGATAGCTCTAATGTCTTCAATGTATGACCAAGCTCTCAGTGCTCCACAGTGCCTGCTTCAGCTGCCTTCAAGACCACCAGGGGACATCTTCACATGTTTGGGCACGCCCCTCCAAACTCACTGATGGGGCATGTGGTTGCTCTCATGGTTTAGCCTGTCTGCTGAGATAGTTTTATTGGGGGATGGCCATTGCACATACCATAGCTTCTTGGGGTCACAAATAAGAGTTGGGTGATAGGTGTACACCTGAGAGACTTAGTCCTCCCTGAACATCCCATATACCATGCCAACTATTAAATGATAGCTTTTGTGTAAGGTAGACACATCTCAAAAAGTGTTTCATATTTTATTGTTTTAGATATCCATTCCCAGAAGAGTAGTTATAAGTTACTGTTTCACATTTAAACTTGTTATATGCACATATGTGTATACATGCATGTGTATATGTACATACATATGTATATATTGTGTGAGTGTATATAGAGAAGTATCTTGTTGTAAAGAAGAAAAAGTCTGCGTAGGAGCCAAACCTGAGTATGTCTAACATACATTGGTTCACCCTTGTGAAGTCACTCAAACTCACAGTGCCCTAAGCAACTTTCTGCATGATAACTTACACAGCAAGTGCTGATTTTCATTGGAATAAGAGTTTCCTCACTGGGAGAGTACCTTATAGTAATGAAATGATAGGTCCTACCCACTGGTTGTGTGTGTGTGTGTGTGTGTGTGTGTGTGTGTGTGTGTGCGTGCGCATGGGAGCGTTTCTGACTTCTTCAATGTAGATAACTCCTGGTATGATGCAGATGAGTAACATATCTATAGGTCTTAGAGATTTCATTGCTGTGGCAGTGCGAGGTTAAGTAATTTGTCCATGGTCACACAGTGTGTCAGAGCCAGAACTGGAACTCTGATGCCAGCTGCCCTCACCCTCCTATCCCATATAATACGCTGTGATTATATCAGTTAAATTAATGTCATAGGAAAACAAATAACCACAGCTATAGTGTTTAAAACATAAACATAAAGGTCATATGATGTTTACATCTCCACCAGCCAGAGCTATGACCATCTGGTTCTACTGAGGAATCAATTGCTACTACAGTTTGCTGGCCTGGAAATGCGACAAGATTACAAATGAAAACAGTAGATTTGGTAATATGGTCATGTTCCTATCATCTAGATCAAAGAAATAAATTCATTCTAAGTATGCTGGCACGAGCTTCTCCCTTAAATAGAGAGCAATGGGGATCGAGGAGAAGGTTCATCTTCAAGCAATTACAGAGTTCTTTTAGTTTAAAACAGTTCTTTCTAAGAATTCACTGAAGAACAGCTAAGATGATGAGAAAAATAGGAACACAGTTCCAAAGACAAAACTAAAAGAGTAATATTTTTAATGTATTTAATTTAAAGTAGCTCTGGAAAGGCAGAACCATGGAACGGAAGTATACTATATAGGTATATACACACACACACATATATGGCTTCCATTTTAAACAAAATTTAAAATTCACAATTTCATTTTTAGTTTCTTTCACTGCTTTTTTCTGCTTTACAAAAAGACAGCTAGAGATGTAGACCAGCGGTGTGCTGCATTTTGAAGCAGGAATCTTGATCTGATGATTGAATGGGCACATACCTGATGAACCTGTGATATCCATTGCCTTGAGATTTCTGCACTTGATGACTGTTAATGTCATCCGCCCAGCCGTAGGCAAATAACAAAGGGAAAACATGATTTCACCCAGATCTATGCTTTCCTACAAAGGAAAACACTGTTATAATTTTTTTCAAATATGTCAATATTTGGAACATCAAATACTGGAAAAATTAAATTCATTGAAAAAAGTTTTTTTTTTTAAATTCACATCATTTGAAACTGCTTTAACTAGCACTACTAGAAGTTTATTCAAAAGATGTTCTGTTCAGGGTCAATGAAAGTAACCAAACAGAAGTGGAAGCAATGAAAAGTAATTTAGTCATAATATAATCATCACATTCTCATCTCAAAATTAACTAGAGTTTCTTAATATCTAAAGGTATAAGTGTTAACAAGAGACCTTAGTAAAAACACACTAATATATGCACTTCAATTTAAACCAAATTTAAAGGAAAATGAAACCAGAATTCACCACCAGTTTTTTGTTTGTTATATAATTTTGTATTTATACAAAACAAATAATTATAAAATTTAATATAATTATTACAGACACTCACATAGTCATATATTATGTTTAACATATATTTCTATAATGTATAATTGCACTACAAGTTTATTTTTAATTTAAAGAACTATATATTTCTAAAATTATGAACAATTGCTGTTAACAAAATGAATTAAATAAATATAGGAGAAAAAAGGGCAAAGCCTTACCTTCAAAGTGTTAGCTTTAAATGAAGCAGAATCAAACTAGTAAATAGAGTTCAAAGATTAAAAATGCTTTTGTCTTGTTATTTTCCAAGACGTCTTGAAGATTTGTCATCTTTGGACCTATTTCTTTCTATTTTTTTAAAATGTGGTTTGAAACTACTGCATATACAATTCTTTTATTGTTTATTTCTCTAGGCACCACCTCAGATAGATTTCTATATTTTCTTGTATGATACATGATTATTGTTTAATGGAAAATTTTACTCAATTTTGCTTTATGGGAGACAGAAGAAGTGGTTCTTAAGGAAAGTTTTATATTTTTGAATACTTACACGAATAAAATAGAGAAAAAGAGATCGATAAATTGGGCGTGCAACTGAAAAAGCTAGAAAAAGAACAAATGGAAAAATTCCCAATTAAATACTAAATTAGAAATACTGAAAACCAAAGGAGAGATGAATAAAATTGAAATTAAGAAAACTATTGAACTAATAAATAAAACCAAGAGCTGATTTTATGAAAAAAAAAACAATGAAATTGATAAACATTTAGTCAATATCATTAAAAGAAAGAAGAAAACCAAATTACCAGTATCAAAAATTTTTAAATGGTGAATTTATCTCCAGTGAAAAGGAAATTAAAACAATAATTAGGAATTCATTTGCCCAATTATGTGCCCAGAAATTTCACAATCTTAGTGAAATAAATAGATATTTACAATAACATATATAGCCCAGTTTAACAGAAGAGGAAATAAAACACTTTTGAGTCTTTGCTTGCAGGTGTCATGGAATTATTCTGTCCTTCAAGGTTGCTGTTGCCTTTTGTTTTGGCATATCTGTATCTGTTGCAATATATCTATGTTTTTCATCTTTCTATCTCAAGTGATATCTTTCTATCTGGTGATATGAGCCAATACTGGGCTGAGTCCCCTTGCTAGAATTTTAAGTTCCTTTCTTAGTCTTAACTTATGTCACTTATGGGCTCTTGAACTCTTCATCTCATAGGATAAGGGCTATCTATCTTTCAGAGGGCCATTTTGAAATTTATTTTTTCATATTTTATTTTTAAAGACCATCTAGCTTAGTCCCTTTCTTTTCTTTCTTTTTAACATTTTTATTTAAAAGTTTTGAGTTCTATCCCACCCTTCCTCCCTGCACTTCTCCCTCCCTGAGATGGTAAGCAATCAGATATAGGTTATATATATGCAATTACATATGTAACTTTTTCATATTAGTCATTTTGTACAAGAAGACTCAAAGAAAAAATGAAAGAATGTGAAAAATATTCTATATTCAAACAATATGAATTCTTTCTCTGGAGGTGAATAGTAGGCTTCATTATTAGTCCTTTGGTATTGTCTTAGATCATTGTATTGCTGAAAATAGTTGTCATTCACAGTTTTTCATCCAACAGTATTGCTGTTACTGTGTCCAATGTTCTCCTGGTTCTGTTCGCTTCAACAATGCATCACTTTGTGTTAAGTATTTCTAGGTTTTTCCAAAATCATCCTGCTTATTATTTCTTACAGCACAATAATATTCCATTGCAATCTTATACTACAACTTGTTTAACCATTCCCCAATTGATGAGCATCCCTTTGATTTCCAATTCTTAGCCACCACAAAAAGATCTGCTATAAACATTTTTGTAAAAATAGGTCTTCCCCCTTTTTTGATGTCTTTTGTATATACACCTAGCACTGGTATTGCTGGATTTCATTAATTTTTTTTTTTTTGTGAAGCAATTGGGGTTAAGTGATTTGCCCAGGGTCACACAGCTAGTAACTGTCAACTGTCTGAGACTAGATTTGAACTCAGGTCTTCCTGACTTCAGGGCCCATGCTCTATCCATTGCACCACTTAGATGCCTTTTTATTTTTTTTGGAGAGGCAGTCAGGGTTAAGTGACTTGCCCGGGATTGCACTTTTTATTTTTAAAGTGAATATACAGGTAGTTTTTTGAATATTCAAACTTTATTAAGATATATGCAATATGGTAATTTTACTGGGTTTAACCTCGTTTATGATTGCTTTCTGGAGCTTAGTTACAGGGTCTATTTCACATTTAGCACAAATTAAGTACTTTATTGAATAAATACAATACCAAATAAAATGCATTCAAATACTTTCCTTAAAAAAAAACCTTTCATATTGAGTAGGCAGATAAGTTAGTTTAACAAAATTGGCTGATTTTATACATCATTTACATCCCTTAGTCCACAAGTAAATTATTAAATGATAGAGTACATCTAATACAGCCATTTCTGCAGAACTAGGAAATAAAATTCTAATAAAGATTTTACACATCTCATATCTTTATTTAAATTCCCTCCAGTGCTTTTTAAATTTTTTAAATAGCATTTTACTCCCCCCCCCCAATTACACAGCAAGAAAAATTTTAGCATTCATTTTTAAAGGATTTTGAGTTTCAAATTTTTCTCCTTCACTCTTCTCCTCTCTTCTGAAAATGTCAGGCAGTTTGATATAGTTTATACACATGCTATCTTGTAAAACATATTTTCATAGCACTCATAGTTGTAGAAGAAGAAACATATCCAAAGTGTGAGAAATACTGATAGTTTGGTTTCCACAGATTCTATAGGAACTATGAATGTTTTAGAAATGGATCCTGCACAGGATGTATTGAGGGGCCTAGGCCCTGGGAGAAAAGGGCAGAACATACTATCCAGTCATATAAAGGAATCTACAAAGGGAGAGGGAGACCAGACCAAGACAATTCAAACCAGTTGGGATTCAAACTGACACTCTCAGTATAGGAGTAAAGTCCCATTGTCTGACCAGGGGCTACTCTGGTGGGAAGAGAAGAACCATTCAGGTGAAGGGTGGCCTAGGAAAGGGGATGACCTGTCTAGAGGGGACAAATGATTATGATGGAAGTGGGGCTATATAATCTTTGTTCTGCTACTGGGGGTCTTGTGTGTGTGTCTTGTCTCATGAGGGAACGCACACACCCAGTTCTCCAGAGAGTCGTCAATAAAGGATCTCTTCTTTCACTCCACAAATGGCAATTTTACTTACTACCCAATTAACATTAACTTGGAGCCTGGGAGGAGAAGGGCGCAAGCCTCTGTGAGTTAAGCTCCGGGCTACTTGAGCTTGGGACTAAAATTTTTATTTATAACAAAAAGAAAAAAAATCATGAGAAAGAATAAAGTAAGTGAAAAAGATATGCTTGGATCTGCATTGAGTGTCCATCAGTTCTTTATCTGGATGTAGATAGCATTTTCCTTTGTGAGTCTTTCATACTTGTCTTGGATCCTTGTGCTGCTGAGATCACACAATGTTGCTGACACTGTGTACAATGTTTTCCTGGTTCTGCTCAATTCACTTTGCATCAGTTTGTAAAAGTCTTTCCAGGTTTTTCTGAAATCTGCTGATCATCATTTCTTATTACATAATGGTATTCCATTACATTCATATACCACAGCTTGTTCAGTCATTCTCCACTTGATGGGCATCCCCTCAGTTTCCAATATTTCACTACCATGAAAAGGTTTGCTATAAATATTTTTTCACATGTTGGTCTTTTTTCCTTTTTTGTGGTCTCTTTGGGATACAGACCTAGTAGTGGTAAGGGTATGCAGTTTGGTTGCCCTTGTTCTAAATTGCTCTCCAGAATGGTTGGATCAGTTCAAAACTCCACCTGGAGTGCATTAGTGTCCTAATTTTCACACATCTTCTCAAAAATTTATCATTTTCTTTTTTAGTCATATTTGCCAATCTGGTGTATATGAAGTCATATGTCAAGAATTGTCTTGATTTGGATTTCTCTAATCAAAAGTGACTTATGCCTATTTGAACAAATGCCTTCATATGCTCCTGGGGGCAACTGGTGCCTGGAGGAGTGGGTTCGGACACATGGAGATTCTGAGTCAAATAGAGAAGAAAGGTGACCAGAGGGAGGGCATAGGTGAATATCTGGCTGTATATTCAAGGATATGGGGTGTGCTATTGTGGGGAAGGGAAGAGTTCTTGGAGCAGTATACTCTATATCCATGGCAGGAATTAAAATTTTCTGGGTATGGCTCAAAGGAAAATAGGGTGTGGCCAGGGTGAGCTCTACAGGAGAGTCACAAAAACTGCTTAGAGGGCAAAACAGAAGAGTTTTGATTCAATAAGGAATGCAGAGGATAGAGAGGGACTAGGTAGGTATAGGGGCCTTGAACAAGAGAATGAGTAAACAGAAAGAGAAATCCTCTCAGGAAATGGATGCAAAAAAAATTAAAATAAAAAAAGTAATGAAAATAACTAATTGAAGGGGAGAAGAAGAAGGAAGAACTTACTAGGCTGAGAAGAAAAAAGAGGAGCTATTAAGCAAAACACAAAAGGGAAAGGAGTAACAAATGGGAGTTGGGAGAGCTCAGAGGAGAGGAGAGAAGAGTCATTGGTAATAGAGTGATCATAAAAAAGAATAAGTGAAAGAAACTAAAGAGATATAGTACTACATTTACAAAGGAAGGGGGGAGAAATAATAACTTAAAAATAATGTTAGAGACAGATGGAGGAAAACATAAACATAACTTTAAATGTGAATGATAAAATAACCCAACAAAATGAAAAACAGCAATGAACTGGATAAGAAAAAAAACCTTATACTCTATTGCTTATAAGAAATACACTTAAAAACATAGAATAAAACTAAAGGATAGGGGAAAATATCATTAATTTTAAAAAAAGCAGCAGTTGCAATCATGATATCATAGAAAGCAAAAGTAAACTATTTTTGAAGAGACATAAACCAGGAAATTATAATATGTGGAAAGGAACCACACACCACTAAACTTATACTCTCCAAATGCCATAGCATCCAAATTTATAAAAGAAGCATTAGTTGAACTATAAGCCTACATAGACAGCAACACATAATGGGACACTTCAATGTTCTTCACTCAGTTATGGATAAGTCTAACAGAAAGATAAACAAAAAGGTAAATATGCTTCTGAAGAAACTGCTAAGGAAACTAGAACTAAAAGACTCACAACATCTTCTACAGAATATTTGTTTTTAGCACCACATGGAACTTTTATAAAAACTGACCATGCATTAGGCCACAAAAACACTGAAAACAAATGTAAAAAGGTAGAAATAGTAACTATATCCCTCACACCATAATGCAATTAAAAAGTCATTTGTTCAGGGGACATAAAGTTTCCTAAATGGACACAACGATATTATCCTAAATAATATGCAGGTCAAAGAACAAATCATAGAAACAATTAATAATTATATGAAAGAAAATTATAACACTGAAACAACATGTCATAATTTCTGGATTTTGGTTAAATCAGTCCTCAGGGGAAAAATATTTCCCTACAAATACACATTAGTAAAGTAGAATAAGAGAGGTTTAATGAACTGAATGTACTTTTTAAAAAATTAAAAAGACATCAAATAAAAAGGAAATTAATATTAAAATATTAAATATTAAAAATAGGAGGAGAAATAGATAAACAGGAAACAAAAAAATTCCATAGAAATGATAATAAGACTAAAAGCTGGGTTTTAAAATAGATTAATAAAATTGATAAATCTTTAGGTGATCTGCTTTAAAGCAAGAAGACAGAAGAGTAAATCAGTAAAATACCAAAAGAGCAAGGTGACATCACAACAAAACCAGGAGAAATAAAAACAATGGGGAGAAAATATTATGCAATTATATGCTAATAAAATCAAGAACAAGAAATACAGGAATAACTTCAAAAATATAAAATATCCAATCTGCCAGAAGACCAGACAAAGATGTTAAATAACCCAATCACAGAAAACGAAATCGAAATAGTTTTAAAAGAACTTAACAAAGAAAAAAAATTCCTGGTCCTAGTGGGTTTTTTTTTAAATGAAACTAAAGTATAAAATGGGAGGGTCCACTGAAAAGAGAAAGGAAGAGGTAAAGAGGAGTGTGTGATAAGCCTTTGTTAAATCCAGGAACAATTTGTTGAAAGTTACTCTTGTGGACTCTCATGAAGAAGAGAAGTTACAGGAGAGTAGGAACAGAGGCAAGAAGAATGACAGATACCTTCAAGTGAAGAAGGGTTGACCCTGTTTATTCTCAAAAAATAAAGAAAGTATCCTACCAAAATTCTTTGATGGGTCAAATACAGTCCTAATATCTAAGCCAGTGAAGGCTAAAACATGGAATGAAAACTATGGACCAAAATCATTAAAGAATATTCATTTGGAAATGTAAACAAAATCCTTTCTAAAAGACTACAGCAATTTACCTAAAAAGTCATTCATTATGGATGAATGTTGGATTTATGCCAAGGATAGAAGGATAATTCAACATTAGGAAAACAATCAAGGTAACTAATCATATTAAAACATTCCAAACCACATCGTTATTGCATATGCACTGAGGGATCTTTTTTAATATCATAAAAACATCTAAAACAAAAACAATCAACATATATAATCAGGATACATTAGAATATTTTCCAAAAATGTTAGAGTAAAGCAAGGATTCCCATTCTCCCAGTTATTTGATATAATTCCAGAAATGGTAGCAACAGCAAAAAGACAGAGTAAGAAACTGAAGGCATAAAGATAAGAAGACATAAAACTATCCATATTTGGTGAGGATGTAATCTTATACTTGGAAAACCCTAGAGAATCAGCAAATATACTAATACAGGCAATTAATAGCATCAGCAAAGTTGTAGGTTGCAAAAGAAGCCCTCAAAAATCAACTACATTTCTATATAACAATAATAAAAGCCAAGAAGTGAAAATACAAAGGGGAATCCCAATCTAAATAACTACAAAATGCATAAAATATCTGGGGAGAAATCTACTAAAGGACAAGACATGTATTGATTCAATTATAAGGTTTTTCTTAAAGAAATAAACAACTTAAATAGTCCAGTGCTTATGCTATGCCAGTCAGATTACCAAGGGATACTTTATAGAACTTGATAATATAATAAAAAAATTCATTTGAATAAATAAAAGATCTAGAATATCAAGGGAAATAAGGAAAAGGAATAGGGACAAAGTGGGAATAGCACTTCCAAATCTCAAGGTATGTTATAAAGCAGTAACCATTAAAACTGTCCAGTATTGGTTTGGAAAAAAAGAGGAATAGGTTAATGGAATGGACTAAACAAAGAACTATAAGAAAAAATGGATCTTCCTTAGTAGACACTAAATGGTAAAATGAAATGGCAAACATAGATAAAGAGAAATGGTAAACAGAGATAAAAACAGAGAGTAAAAGTAGAATTTTATAAAAGAAATCTTTATTTTATTCATGTTTTTCCTTTTTTTTAACTTAGAAAATGTCCAAAGGCATTCTTCTCATCAATTATACACAGAAGGAGGAGGAACTTGGCTAGAAACTTCAGATAATGACAGTTTTGCAACGTACTTTACAAATATCATCTCATTTGATTCTCAAAATCCCTTGAGGTAGGCACTATTATTATCCTTGTTTTATAGATGAAGAAATGAGGCTAACAAATGATTAAGTGATTTGTCCAGGATAACATAGCTATCAAGTGTCTTCAGGGAATGTCTCTCAGACTCCAAGTACAGTGCCCCATCCACTGTACCATCTAGCTGCCTCTAGTGCTAATACTAATGGAAAAGAAAGCAGGAAAACCAATCCCAGGCATTAAAAAGAAAAGAACTGAAAAGTGTTCCTCATCCTCTGAATCCTCTGTCCTTTCCTCACATTCTCATCAGTTCCCACTTTTGCTTGTTTTTCCCATTTTTACTTACTCAACATCACTCCTTCATCCTTCCCATTGGTCATATGATTCACTTTGACATGGAATAATACTTGCTTCTACTTCGTAGTAAATTAGAAAGATGAATGGAGAAAGGCTTCCTAATTCCACTTGCTTTCCTCCTTTTTTTCTTTTATCATCCTAAAACCTGACTTCTGACTTCATCGTTTAGCTGAAAATGCTTTCTCCAAAATTACTTAGGATCTCTAAATAATCAAATATTCAGTCAATTATTAAGTGCCTACTTAAGCTAAGCACTGTACTAAGCACTAAGGACAGAAAGAAAGGTTAAAAAATAGGCTCTAGTATGACAGCAGAATCATGATGGAGAAGTAAAAGCAGGAATTTACTTGAGTTCACCCCCCAATTACCTCCAACAGCTGTAAAAAATGACTCTAAACAAATTTTAGAGCTATGGAACCCAAAAAATGACAGGGGGAAACACGTCTCCCACTAAAGGCAGCCTGGGAAGCTGAAAGGAAGAGTCTATCACACAGGGCCAGGG
Source organism: Petaurus breviceps papuanus (assembly GCF_028583685.1). NCBI lineage: Eukaryota > Metazoa > Chordata > Mammalia > Diprotodontia > Petauridae > Petaurus > Petaurus breviceps. The sequence continues at coordinate 2,430,755 of NW_027186376.1, read as the reverse complement.
GCACAGTGCATTGTTGGCCACACTGGCACAAATCAGCCGTAGCAGACCTCAGGCAGCTGAATCACTGGCAGCTGAGACAGTTTCCAGACTTCTTGACCCATAAAGGCCAAAGAGAAAGTAAAAGGTCAGAGAGGAAACTCTGTTAGGCCTGTGTGAGAGAAAATCACAGTCTGGCCCCTGACCCCAGGGCGGTGGAGGTGGTAGCAGTGTCTGCAATAGCAGTAACAGTGGCAGCAGCAGCAGCTGTTTCCAGAGTTCCATGGCCACACATGGTGGGGGGACTAAGTGGCTGATCAGAGGGCAATCACAATCCCTCTTTGCTGGTGCTGAGACAGGATAATCTTTCTTTGCTCTGTTTGGATCTGGATCACAGTCTTGGGTGGCAGTGCTGGGGTGAGGAGTGGCATGGAAGAGCTTGTGGCAGCTGTGGAGAGGGCATCCTCCTCACAGTTCTGAGGCAGGTACCTAGAAGAAGCTTTGACAACAGCCACATAAAACCTCAGAAATTTGGGACATAGCACCCACCATTCTGGAAGCAGAGTTCTAACATGAGAGAGAGCTCAAAAGTCAAGTCATTGGCTGGCAAGATGAGCAAACAGAGGAAGAGAAATCAGATGATAGAATCATTCTTTGGTGACAAAGAAGATCAAAACATAGAACTAGAAGAAGACAACAAAGTCAAAACTCCTTCAAGCCTCCAAGAAAAATATGAATTGGTTACAGGCCATGGAGGAGCTCAAGAAGAATTTTGAAAATCAAGTAAGAGAAGTGGAGGAAAAATTGGGAAGAGAAATGAGAGTGATGCAAGAAAATCATGAAAAACGAGTCAATAGTTTGTTAAAGGAGACCTAAAAAAGTACCAAAGAAAATAACACCTTGAAAATAGACTAACTCAAATGGTAAAAGAGGTCCAAAAAGCCAATGAGGAGAATGCCTTAAAAAGCAGAAATGGCAAGAATGAAAAAAGAAATTCAAAAGCTCACTGAAGAAAAAAATCCCTTTGAAATAAGAATGGAGCCAAAGGAAGCTAATGACTTTATGAGAAATCAAGATATTATAAAACAGATAAAGAAGAATGATAAAAGAGAAGACAATGTAAAATATCTCATTGGAAAAACCATTAATCTGGAAAATAGATCCAGGAAAGATAATTTTAAAAGTATTGGACAAACTGAAAGCCATGATTTTAAAAAAAGAGCCTAGACAGCAACTTTCAAGAAATTATCAAGGAAAACTGCCCTGATATTCTAGAACCAGAGGGTAAAATAGAAATTGAAAAAAATCAACTAATCACCTCTTGAAAAAGATATCACAAAGAAAACTAGGAATATTATAGCCAAATTCCAGAGTTCCCAGATTAAGGAGAAAATATTACAAGCAGCTAGGAAGAAACAATTTGAGTATTGTGAAAACAGAATCAGGATAACACAGCATCTACCACCTTCTACATTAAGGGATCAAAGGGCTTGGAATATGGTATTTTGGAGGTCAAAGGAGCTAGTATTAAAATCAAGAATCACTTACCCTACAAAACTGAGTATAATGATTCAGGGGAAAATGTATTGCCCTCCATACCTAGATTTCACATTTTGAAAATTAAAAAATGAAATTTCAACAACTGACAACATTGTGATAAGGTACTAAAACATTTCAACTCAACTCATAAAATACCTAAGTATTAACGGCAACTCATCTATACTGTTTATACAAACTAATAAATATTAAATGTGTGTATAATAAAGGAGCACACTTGCAAGCAATTGGGGATTAAAAAAACTTTTTAGTTGTCTTTGCTCCTGATTATTCATGACCCTGCAGAAGAACGATATTTTAAAACTCATTAATATTAATCATTTTGTGTATGATTGTATTCTATTTTTTAGTAGTGTTTTATTTTTTCCAAATATATGTAAGGATGAATTTTAACATTCATTTTTTTAAAAAACTTGAGGTCTTAATTCAACCATTATGAAGATCAATTTGGAACTATGCCCAAAGGGCTATAAAAAGCATGCATACCTTTTGACCTGGCAATACCACTACCAGGTCTGCATCCCAAAAGAAATAAAAAACAAAGAGGAAAAAGACCTATATGTACAAAAATATTTATACCAGCTCATTTCTGGGGGCAAAAAATTAGAAACTGCCATAAACTGGCAAGTGACTGAATAAGCTGTGGTATGTGATTATGATGAAATACTTTCATAATATAGGGAATGATGAGCAGGACGCTCTCAGAAAAACCTGGAAAATGAAAAGATACAGTGTGTCCAAAAAAAGTTTTAAGTTCTGAATTTTCTCCCTCCTTCCATCCCTGACCTCCCTCCTCTCTAAGATGGTAAGCAATTTGATAGGTTATATATGTACAATCATGTAAAACATATTTCCATATTAGTCATGTTGTGAAAGAAGAAATAGACCAAGTGGAAAAAATAATAAAGTAAAAATTGTATGCTTCGATCTGCATTCAGACTCCGTCAGTTCTTTCTCTGGATGGGAATAGCATTTTTCGTCATGAGTCCCTTGAAACTGTCTTGGATCCACATATAACCTATATCAGATTGCTTGCCTTCTCAATGGAGGGGAGGGAGAGGGATGAGAGAGAAAGAAGGAGAGAATGTAGAACTTAAAAATTTTTTTAAATGAATGTTAAAAATAATTTTATTTGTAATTTGAGAAAATATTAATTTTTTTCAAAAAAAGAAATTGTCTTGGATCACTGTATTGTTGAAAAGAGCTAAAGGAGAGGATTCTGGGAAGATGGCAGAGTAGGTCAGAAAATTCCAAGCTCTCTAGATTTTGCCCCACAAAAGAGTTAAAATAGCATCTTAGGGCAAACAAAGTGTAAGTGGAGATAAATAAGAACAGGGGCATAACTGGGTCCTTCTGGGACAATTTGAGAAGATCTGATGAAAAATCCCAGGACCAGGTTTGGTCCCTGTGAAGAATAAATACCTCCAGGCTACATTCCATTTTAACAAGTAGCAGGTCTGGGGGTTAGTTGGTTTAAGAGGCTGCCTCAGCCCCAGCCACTGGAAGTTTAACACCTGGATGGTGAAGGGAGTTGGGCATTTGAACCCAGAGAGATTGAGGGAACCTCTGCTGATAAGGAATACCAGATCCAGCTGTTCTGCAAAGAGCAGTGGGGGCAAGAAGGAACCAGCACACATTTGGTGAGGGCAGAAGCAGTGGGGAAGAAAGACCCTGGCTGTGGGCACTTACAGGAGGTTGGAGGTTTGACTTTGATTCCGGGTTAAAGGGGAGAACTGAAAATCTGGGGCATAGACAAGGAGAAATAATCTAACCAGAGAGAGCTATTATGGGAATAGAGATGACCAAGGTTCATCTTCAGAGGAGAATATTGAAGTAAAGAAACCCCCAAAGAGTAACATAAAATGGACACCTGCCCAAAAAGAATCGATAAAAGATCTTTTAAAAGACTTTAAAAATCAAATGACAGAGAGAGATGAAAAAGTAAAAAAATTAAATTAAAAAAAGAATAATCCAAGAAAAACAAGAAGGGTATGAAAGGAAAATCAAACCAATTAGAAAAGGAGGTCTAGAATCTTAAGGAAGAAAATGACACCTTGAAAATTAGAATTGTAAAGTGAAGCCAGTGAAATTATAATAAATCAAGAAACGATTAAATAAAATGTGAATAACGAAAAAATAGAAGGGAAAGTGAAACATCTTATAAGAAAAACAACAGATTTGGACAAATCAAGAAAAGAAAACCTAAAAATGATTGGACTAACTGAAAGTTATGACCTAAAAAAGAATCTTGATATAATAATACAAGAAATAATTAAAGAAAATTGTCCTGAAGCATTAGAAAAAGGGGGGAAAGTAAAAATAGAAAAAAATCCATATATCATCCCTTAAAAGAGATCCTATGAGGACAGTTCATAGGAATGTCATAGTCAAATCCCGAAACCTCCAGCTCAAGGAAAAAAATATTACAAGCTTCAAGATTAAAGCAATTTAAATAGGATGGTGCCACAAGCAGAATTACAGAAGACCTAGCAGGAGAGACATTAAAGGACTGCAGGTCTTGGAAGTCAACATATTGAAGAACAGAAGTTCTGGGCCTCTGTCCAAAAATAACATACCCTTCAAAGTTAAGTATTATTCTGAATTTAAAAAAAAAAAACGTACTTGATAAACTCTCAGATTTTCAAGACTTTCTCTAAAAAAATCCTAAACTTAATAGAAGATTCAACATGTAAGAATGGAGAAATAAAAAATAAATAACAAAGACTGATTATAAGGGATCCATAAGGACAGACTGTTTACTTTTTATATATGTAAAATGTATGTCTAATATTCTTATCAATAGCTGGGTAGCTCATAAGAAAGATTGTGGCATATGAATTAAAAAGTAAAACCATTTAGGAGCAGGTTAAAAGAGTACTTATTTGAGGTGCAAAAGGGAGAATTGATACACAGGAATTAGATGGGGGAGAAGGGCTGGTAGTTCTGGTAACCTACTTTCATTGGGAATGGGTTTAAGAGGGCACAATGCATATATATTTAGAAGAGTGAAAAAGTCTTCTAAATTCAGAAGAAATAGAATAGTAAGGGTACAGGGAGGGGGGAGAGGACAAGGGAGGGATCTTTAGAGGGGAGGGTGAGGGAATAGGTAAAATAGGGTATAAAAGGATGTTTAGATTTATGGGAGGGGGAGGATAGGGGAGGGGTCATTGGAGGGGGGTAGGCAAGTCACAAGATGGCAAGGTAGTGAGTAAAAATAAAGTAGAGGAGGCTGAAGTGATAGGAAACAAGATATAATCATACCTAAAAAACAAAGGTCAAGAGTAGAATAGGTTTGGGAAAGTATATGTCTATGTGTATATGTGTGTATGTATGTATGTATGTATATATGTGGATCTATATATCTACAGCTATAGATAGAACTATAGATACAACTTTATTGTAGCCTTCTGGGGTGAGGGAAAAAAGAAAGTAAAAAAGTGAACAAAAGAAAACTCACAAGGAAGCAAAGAAAAGATGGACACTTCTCAACACAACAATTATTATTTATCATATAGGCTTTCTTGAAATGAAAGTTTATTGTTACATATTTTAAATCTTTTCTTATGCTCTGCTATGCATGCAGCATGCTTTTTTTCCTCTTTCTAACTTTGTATTTAAGCTAAAATATTTAAGTTTATGGTATGTTTTTGTTTCTTTCTCTCTTCTGTATTTGTGTCCTGGCATTTGAGTCTACAATTTTGAATAAGAAAAAAAAGAGTTAAGTGATTCATAGTTGATCATCAGACATCATTGCTGTTACTGTGTAACAATGTCTTCCTGGTTCTGATTACTTAACTTTTCATCCATTCATGTAAGTCTTTCCAAGTTTTTCTGAAATTCATCTGATTGTCATTCCTTATAGCACAATACTATTTCATTACATACCTATACCCCAAATGCTCAGTCATTCTCTAATTGAGGGGAGTCCCCTAAATTTCCAAGTCTTTGCCACCAAAGAAAGCTGCTATAAATCTTTTGTACAAGTAGGTCCTCTCTCCACTCCCCCCCTTTTTTAATCTCTTTGGGATATAGACCTAGTAATAGTATTGGATCAAAAGGTTAGCATACTTTTATAGCCCTTTATAGCATAAGATGAACATGATTTTTAAGTAGATCTGCTGGACTATAAAAGTTTTAAACAACAAAGTCAACTATTGTATATTTCAAGTTTATTCATATATCTCTTTTCCATAGAATTTTAATAGGAAATTACATTCCCTACAAAGGTTCAGAAAGCCCTCTACCCTAGAAACTCACTCTAGATTTCATAAAATGGCCACTCCCTTTGATTGGCTGGTTCCTTCCAGAATCTCCATTTTAAAGAGGACATTCAGGCCACCCATGTCTTTATTCCTTTCTAGATACCTCTTGTGATTCTTCTTCTCCACTTTCTCTAACAGTGCCTGCTGTCTGGGTAACTCCCTCATAGCTTCCTTTTATATCCTGGTCTTCTCCATTAGAATGTAAATTTTATGATAGCAAGGAAGATCTTTCTTTCTACTTGTATTTGTATTCCTAATGCTCTGCACAGAGTACATAGCACGTTCTTAAGTGAATGCTGATTGACTTCCCCACACCCCCATCTTGATACATTATTAAAAAGTAGCAAGCTTAAGTCAAAACCAAGGCCAATAAGTTTTAAAAATTAATATTAGCTATATCATACTTTAATATTAAACATTTTAAAATTTATATTCCATTCATAGATTTTAATGAGTTTTAGTGGTATTTGGTGCTACATATAAGTTGTAGTTAGGTGGAAGTTAAATTGTGTTGTACAGTTAAATTCAATGGTGCACATTTTTACTTGGTTGTGCTGAGTGAGATCCAAGGTTCACAAAAAAGAGTTATATATTATATTAGGGACCTAATTTTGCTATCACCGTCATGATTATCTCATTAAATGTCAACAAAAAAAATCTCACTGAATAACTCTCTCTCTGTCTCTCTCTCTGTCTCTGTCTCTCTGTCTCTGTCTCTCTGTCTCTGTCTCTGTCTCTGTCTGTCTGTCTGTCTGTCTGTCTGTCTGTCTGTCTCTCTCTCTCTCTCTCTCTCTCTGTCTCTCTCTCTCTCTCTCTGTCTCCCTCTCTCTGT
>NW_027186376.1:2357685-2424028 GCF_028583685.1 Petaurus breviceps papuanus | reverse complement strand
TCCATCTCTCTGTCTCTGTCTCTCTCTGTCTCTCTCTCTCTGTCTCTCTCTCTCTCTGTCTCTCTCTCTCCCTCCCTCCCTCCCTCTCTCTCTTTCTCTCTCTTATATATATATATGCATGTATATAATAACTATGTTAGTGATATACTGATGATTGTCTAATATTTCCATCCAGTTCGAAGGAAAAAGTAAAATATCACCTCAAATATTCTGATATTGCAATGAAACATTTTACTGGAAATTAAAACATTTAAGGAAATTATTACTTACAGTTGTTGCACAATGGATATCTTTCCACACTGAAGCTTCCTTGGAAAGATCAGAGACTTCAAAAAAATTATCCACAATCACTTCCCCAATCATGTCATGTCTAGAAAATCTGTCAAAATCATATACACTGAAGTGTAATTTTCTGTTGTTCAGTTGGTCATAGGCTACGGGAAATTGAAAGGTTTCCTCAAATAAGGGATTTAAAGTCTTTCTGTGTACCCGGGTCTGAAACTTCTTTTTCCTATCTGGAAGAAGATATATTTTCACATAGGGGTCAGATGTTCCTGTGAAGTCTTTTGCGGGTAAATCTAAGGCTTTAATAATACTAACAACAAGTAGTTCATTTTCATAATCATACTGGAGAGTAAAGTTAAGTTTCCCACAAGATTGGACATCTTCTTTCCTGCTGCCCTCAGAGTCAACTGACTTCTGTTTATAGAGCTCAGGTTTTATTCTCCCAATGTTAGTGGTTGTCTCTCTCCTCCATAAAACAGGTTCTGTGCCCACAGAAAAATCAACACTGGACACTTGCATTTGCCTTGGTAGAAGTCTCCTGAAGGAATTATGCCTGTATGTACACACAGACAGACAGACAGACATACACACACACATACACACTGATTAGCTTATCTAGTAAAAAGTATGTAAATATAACTTTCCCCATCTTTTCCATAATGAAACTTAAAAAAAAAAAACCCAGAACTGTGACAAACTAACAATCTTCAAAGAAATTACTCTAGTGGTATTTTTTTTTTAAATCAGACCTACACTAATGTATTTTTCACCAAATTTTTGGCACTTTATATAACAATTCTTTTTTTTTTTTTGCTTTTTTGGAGGGGAGAGGGCAGGGCAATTGGGGTTAAGTGACTTACCTAAGGTCACATGGCTAGTAAGTGTGTGTAAAGTGTCTGAGGCCGGATTTGAACTCAGGTCGTCCTGACTTCAGGGCCGGTGCTCTATTCACTGTGCCACCTAGCTGCCCCTATAACAATTCTTAAAAGGAACACTTGCCACCCAAATGTGTAAGATTCAAATGAAATATTCAAATTTGAAGTTTTATCTGGATGTATATAAAAGATAGATCCTGGGGATAGGAAGTGTCCCCCAAAAACGTCTACTTGAGATTGGTGGTACTTTCTGGTCTGTATCCCCAAAAAAGTATATCTTGTGAACCTTTACTTACATATTTACCACTAATAGAGAAAATGAACAGCTTAAATTAAAATTTAATAAGAAAAGTATCAAGAAACCATTTCCTCCATAAAACCACATTCTTCCACAAATATATAAATCAATGGGAAGAGTGGACACACGTAGGGAGCACATGACCCAGGATGTATGTGGAGAAGGGTTCATAAGGAACAACTGTGGTCATAGCACACATAAAGAAGGGCAATGAACACCATCAGTGTTTAAGGACCTTTTTAGAGTAATTCCATTTTTGCTGCTTCCCTTAGGTATTCCGCACTAGTCAGATATTTTATGGTAGATGTTGTGTTACATGGTATCATCTAGAAATTGTCAAATCAGACATAATTTGCTAGATATTGATTGGCTAGATTCACAGTCTTGAGCTTCTGGCTCGGATGATGATGATAATGATGATGATGAAGATGGTGATGGTGATGACAATGATGATGATGGTGATGATGATAATGATAATGATGATGATGACGACAGTGATGAAGATGATGGCTAGGCAGTGCAGTGGATAGAACCCTGGATATGGAATCAGGAAGATCCAAGTTAAAATCTGGCCTCAGATGCTTAGGTTTGCATCCTTGGGCAAGTCTTTTTACCTTCTATTTGAGTCAGTTTCTTAATTTGTAAACTGGAGATAATAAGTCCAACTACCTCTGTGAAACCCCATTTTATTCTTTATTAATTATTGATAATTGGTAATTACAATCATTGATAATTCCTGGAATCGGTACTTAAGAATTATTATTACTTAAAATGACAGTTTGATTACTTAACATCAGAAGGTCTGACTTCTTAGTGACAGTGTAACTTCTGTAATTGTCTAGGCTGCAGCTTGGGCTCTTGCAGCAGATGGGGACAAGGGGATGGTGAACACCCAGAGTCTTTTAACATTCTGTATCCCTGGTAATAAGTCATGGTTGTTCAATGCATGACTTTATAGAGGATGATGATGAACTGCTTTCCTCACTGTCATGTGTACTGGAAAGACCCTCCTGTAAATTATTCTAAATGTAACTGATGGTAAAAAGACTGCTCTGAAGATGGTGGACTAAGAGCATGGACTTGCTTTGAGATCTCCCCCAAACCCCTCCAAATACATGTAAAAATTACTCTAAACAGATTCTAGCCCTACAGAACCCACAAGGTGACAGGGTGAAAAACATCTCCAACCCAAGACAACCTGGAATGTCAGCAGGAAGGGTCTCTCACACCAGGCTGGGAGTGGAGCACAGTCTGGCATGGGCTGTTTGGGCACAGACAGGGTCAGAGCAGGCCTTATGGCACTGAATCACTGACAACTGTGGTTGTTTTCAGGCTTCTCAAACCACAAATGCCAAACACACCATAGAAAGTCAGTGGGAAAATTCTGTGGGACCTGGGTGAAAGAGGAACATGGTCCGGATGGAATCTGGTCCCAGCCCCAGGGTGGTGGAGGTGGCAGCAGCAGCAGCAGCAGCAGTGGCTGCTTCCAAAGCTCTGGGCACACAGACAGTGAGGAATCAAGTGACTGATAACAAAACTCCTGAAGGTCGTGACAGCACACCCACCCCCACACCCCTGGAAGCAGAGTCCTACCTTGACAAAAAGTTAGACAGTCAACTATTTGGTTGGGAAGAAGAGCAAACAACTTTACAAAGTCAGACTATAGAATCTTGTTTTGGTGACAAATATCAAAACATAGAACCAGAAGGAGACAACAAAGTCAAAGCTCCTACATCAAAAGCTTCCAAGAAAAATATGAATTGGTTGCAGGCTGTGGAAGAGCTCCAAAGAATTTTGAAAATCAAGTAAGTAAACTAGAAAAAGAAAAAAGTAAAAATCCTCAATTAAATACCAAATTTAAAAATTCTGAAGACCAAAGGAGAGATTAATAAAATTGAAATTAAAAAATTTATTGAACTGATAAATAAAACAAAGAGCTAGTTTTATGAAAAAAATGAATAAAATAGATAAATCTTTGGTTAATTTTATCAAATAAAAAGAAAGAAGAAAACGAAATTACCAGTATCAAAAATGAAAAGGGTGAATTCACCACCAATAAAGAGGAAATCAAAACAATAATTAGGAGCTATTTTGCACAACCATATGCCAATAAATTTAACAATCTTAGTGAAATAAGGAATATTTACAAAAATTTTAATTATCTGGACTAACAGAAGAGGAAATAAAATACGTAAAGAACCCCGTTTCAGAAAAAGAAATTGAATAAGCCATCAATGAACTCCCTAAGAAAAAAATCTCCAGGGTCAGATCAATTTACAATTGAATTCTGGTTGGTTTTTAGTTGTTTTTCATTCTTGAATAGGACCAAAATGACATCACTTTGCTAAAGTCAAGTTTCAGTGTGTCTGACTGTGGCTGATCAGACCAATATAAGCTCAGATGCTTTACCACATGTCGGGCATAAAGAGTTCATGTGAATATTTGGGGTGGATTCTCCAAATTTGTGCATCCTGCATTTTCTTTTAACTGTTTCAATTCTGCTTTGCTCATAGAGCACAGCACCTTTCTGATATGGGTATGTCATGCTGAGTGGTCCTGTGCCAGTGTCTCCCATGTCACATAATCAGTTCCAAATTTCTTAAGAGAGAGCTTGAGAGTGTCCTTGTATAGCTTCTTCTGACCACCATGTGAACGCTTGTCCTGTGTGAGTTCTCCATAAAACAGTCTTTTTGGTAAGCATATGTAACAATGTGGCTAGCCCATTGGAGTTGGGCTCTCTGAAACAGAGTTTGAATGCTTAGTAGTTTAGTTTCAGTAAGGACCTCAGTGTCCAGTACCTTATCCTGCCAGCTGATCTTCAGAATCTTCTTAAGACAATTTAAATGGAAGCAATTCAGTTTCCTGTCATGGCAATGGTAGACTGTCCAGGTTTCACAGGCATATGACAATGAGGTCAGCACAACAACTCTGCAGATCTTCAGTTTGGTAGTCAGTCTCATACTTCTTCTTTCCCATACTTTCTATCAATCATTTAAAGAACAACTAATTCCAATACTGTATAAACTATTTAGGAAAATAGGCAAATGAGTCCTACTAAATTCTTCTTTGGACAAATTTGGTGCTGATACCTAAACTGGGAAGTGCCAAAACAGAGAAAGAAAATTATAGACAAATTTCCCTAATGAATATGATGCAAAAATTTCAAATAATATTAGCAAACAGATTACAGCAACTTGTCTGGAGGATAATACACTATGACCAGGTAGGATTTATACCAGGAATGCAGGACTGGTTCAATATTAGGAAAACTATCAGCATAATTGATCATGTCAATAACAAAACTAACAGAAATGTAATTGTCTCAATAGATACAGAGAAAACATTTGACAAAATACAATACCCATTCCTATTAAACCACTAGAGAGCATAGGAATAAATGGAGTCTCCCTTAAATGACAGGTAGCATCTATCTAAAGCCATCAGCAGGCATTATATGTAATGGGAAAAAGCTAGAAGCACTTCCAGTAAGAACAGGGGTGAAACAAGGATGTCCATTATCACTGCTGTTATACAATATTATACTCGAAACATTAGCTTTAGCAATAAGAGAAGAAAAAAATGAAGGAATTAGAATAGACAAAGAAGAAACAAAGTACTCCTTTATTTTCACATCATATGAAAAACTTTTTCCTAGTGTATTCTAAAAAGTATAAATTTATAAGTTTTTTTTCAAATCCTGAATTTCAATGGGTACACATTTAAAGTTCTAGATTAAATTTTTGAAATGAAAACTGGGAATATTTCTGTAATTTTACCTTGATACCCTATCTCAGAGATTCAGGGCCAACATCATATGCAGCATCTAGAACAGGCAAAAAAGGATTTTAAAAAATTGTCATAGAAAGGAAAGGGTACCCACAAAAAAACTGGTGCTATAAAATGCGTGTATAGATGAGGGAAATAAGTTGTATCAGTGATCTAACTAAGCCCATGGATGAACTAAAATAGGAGAGGAATAAAGGAGATATGATGGTACATGATCAAGGTATCAAAGAGTAGAAAGGAAGAGCAGTAGATGAAATTGATGAACTTTACATATTATATTACCCTCTTGAGGTATTTTGAAATGTACACTTGATGACTGGTATATATTACCATTTTTATACATATGCAAAATCCAAAAATGCTATTAAAAGAGAAATTAATTCCACAAGAAAACTAATTTCATTTCTAATATGTAGCTGTGGTATGGAAGAAAGAACAATGGATTCAGAATCAGATCAACACCAGATTTGTAGTCAGATCATCAGTGTAACTTTGGGCAAGCTTCCCTGGGCCTCAGTTTCCTAATCTGTAAAATGAGGGAACTGAACTGAATGGCCATTCAGATCCCCATATCCTCTAAATGCTATGATATGGGTTTGATTATTGGTTCTTCATTCCCTATAAAATGGGTTACCAACAGGGGTAGGACCAGACACGATGATCTTTATGGTCTCTTCTTGTCCTTCCTGGGTCTATAACTTTATGACTTTATAACCAAACAACCTACACAACTTATGAATTTAACTGGATGTGGTTAAAACTGCTATTGTACTGTATGACATAACCTTTGTTTTGTCTAACAGTTCATCACACCTATTCAATAAATACGATTTTTGTCGTTCATCTCATTTATAAAGTAGTAGCACTTACCAAAAGTTTGAGCATATTTACGATCATTAAGCAACAGAGCGGAGATTAAAACCAAGCCCTTTGTATAGAAAACCAGGGCTTATTCCATTTCTTCACACTATGGAAATCACTTCCAGTTATCCCAAGTCAGCTGTTTACTGTGATATTAGGACCAAATTTGTCACTGTATAGTTGTTATAAATAAAAACTAGGGGAAAAAAAAACCGTATGTCCTATTCATAACTTGTTTTTCCCCAGGATCTTGCCATCTCATGCTGTCTATAAAAATTCATATTTTTATAGTGATGAGTGTACAAGATATTTCTTCAAAACAGCCTTGTGAATTCGGTAGAAGTACTGGTGTCCCCAGTTTGCTGATAGGAGATCTATGGTTTAAAGAGAGTAATGTTGACTCAAACTCACACAATATTGGGGAAAAGAATCAATATCCTAGACTAGTGGGGGAGGGGTTTCACTACACCACACTATCTCTACAATCCAGAGTATTTTTAGATTTAATATAACAAACCTTTTCAATAAAAACCAGTCATTCGTTTTGAATGTGTCTGTACATAATAGTGCAGCTGTACATCCTTTCCTACTGGGAATCAAAGTATAGTAAAAGTGTTATTCTAGTGAAGCCAGTGTCCTAATTACACAGTACTTGGGATACGTTCTAAGTCACAATTTAGTGTGTCAGTTAACTGAAGCTTTAATTATTACAGTACTTTACCATTTCCATGACAACACATCCTGCTTGTTGGTAATGACAATGGTATGATTATTACTCTCGCTCAAATGAAATATAAGCCAATCCAAACGCAAGGGCTTTTTACCGTTATAATTCTCCCCTATTGTCTGATCTTGATGAAGCACAAGCCAGACACTCTCTGCGTTGTGGAAGGGAGAAAACCTTTGCCTCTGTTACCATCCAGCCATCTTTGAGATAGCTGGGTTTCGTGAAATTGCTTGACCGTGATTACGAACCATGTTGCACGCTGGAGGCAAATGTTGTATTTACAGGCAAGCTTTAAGGAGTGGAGGGGAAAAAGCTACCAAGAAGCTCTTTACAACCTCAGTTGAAACAACATCCCCCAACTGAACTCTACATTTGGGAAAATATACACAGCCCTATAGACATGGTACTTAGAAACAGAAAGCCAGGATAAGGGTACCTCACCAAAGAAATATATCTGCAATTTCTCATAGAATGAAAAGATTCAGAGGTAAAACAGATAACAGACTCACAACTGAAAGGGATCATCTAGAGATAATCTAGTCCAATGCCTTATTTTCAGGTTAGGAAATGGAGGTGCACAGGGGTAAATAATATATAATATTATTATTATATATTATATAATAAATAATATACAGGCTAAATAAATTGCCAAAGTCACATAGAGAATGAGTAGATCTAATCCTGGGTCTTGTAAATTCTTTTCCGTCTTTTCTAATCCAAAATTTTTTATTTTATTTTATATTTATTTCATTTTTAAATAAAATAAAAATTTTATTTTTATTTTCTGTTTTCCTCGGCATTCACATCCCATTACATCTTGTTTGAGCCATTGAAAAAAAGAAAAGCTCAGATACATTCCAAGACATCATTTTCTTTTTAAAAGACAGTCACTGACCCCAATTTTAAGGACTTTCACTCTCTTCAGTCCTCCAGAAGCTCTGTTAGCTCATCAATGAAGACTGGAATCTATCAATGCCTGCCCAGGGTAATTACTTTTTTCCATGAACTTCTACAAGCTTATCTGCTTCCTTAACTTCCGCACCACCCAGTCCTCAGTTTCCTACAATGTGACTTCCGTTCCTGCCATTCCACTGAAACTGCTGTGATCAAAGTCACAAATTTTCCAGATCTAATTTATCTGTGTCTTCTTCATTTTTCACCTGGTGGCCTTGAACAGCCTTTTCAGTTTTCTTTGGATTCCTTCCACCACTGAAGTGTGGCTGTTCCCCAAGGCTCTATCCTTACTTGGTTCTCTCTTATATTGGAATTGAAATGAATATTCTACGTTTGACAACACTGAAACATTCCCTTGGTCATCATTCACAAGCTTTTCAAGATATTTATTTTTATTTTGTAAAGTTATTGATGAGAGGGATATAATGAGTCATTTTTAAAAATTTGTAACTTTGAAAGAAACATCTAATTTGGTGTTATTATGAAATTAATTTTTTTCCCTCTTCTCTATACGCTTTATTCCTTTTGCAATTTTATTGATTCACATGGTTTCAAACTCGACGTAGGTGACCTCAATCAAATCCGGTAAATCTCAACTGACAACCCGGAGCAAAATCCAGAGACCTCTCCTTCCACCCCAGCCCCCAATCTAGAGCCCAAAGAAGCCTGCCAGTTAACCCAAAGAACAACTGAACTCTGTCTAGAAGCTGGGATTTCAACGTGCTATGATGGCAGCAGTCAAATACTCTTCATTAGGGGCCCTAGTCTTGCCTTCCCTGCTTGCCCAATCTTCTTTCCTTCTCCCCCTACAAACTCCAGAGTGGTGGAATTTACCTTTTCTCTACCACCACTGGATCACTTGGATTGGCCCGTGCCCCCGGATGGCCTGACCATCAAGGCCCAAGACCATAGTTTCCCCTTAACTCGGAGGTAGAATGTCTAAGTAAATGGCTGGGCCCGGGCCAAGGTAGAGCTGGTAAATCAGTCCTCCATAATTACTCCACTGTTGTTATATGGCTACCTGGACTGACCCATGACCAGATCCCTGAATCCCCTTCAGGAGGAGAAAACAAAATCAATATCTAAGGCCTAAAAGCACAGCCACCAATGCTTCCTGAGATGGCTAAGGCAATTTCCTGGCACTGTCCTCTGCTAGGAAGCCCCCCCCTTCCTCTCTAAATCCCCAGGATTCAGAGTCTAGGGAGTAAAAAACCTACTTCCCATTTCCTTCCTACGTCCACCTCATCTCCTGGTGTGACTTGCCCTTCTACTGTGCTTTCTGAAATCCCTATTCTATGTTGACTTTTTCCTCTTCTGTTATATCTCACTCCTCCCATTTCGACATCATGGAAACCTGTTTTCCCCTCTCCCCTCAGAACACACTACATCTCTAGCCACCAAGTGAACGAGATGGAACTTTGCTCTTGTCACCCAACAAAGAGAAGTGCATAGGCTTTTCAATCCCCCTGTTATCTCTAGGCCTCATTCCTGCTACCATCACTCACTGATCTTTGCTACTTTGGAGTTTGTAGAATGACAGGATCATAAATCTGGAGGTAGAAGATGACTCAGAGAGAACAAGTTAGGAAAATAGAAGAAGAAAAAAGCATAGTCTGACGTTCCCCAAAGCTATTTTTTGTAAATAGTATTTTATTTTTCCAATTACATGTAAAGATAGTTTGCAACATGCATTTTAATAAGATTTTGAGTTCCAAATTTTTCTCCCTCTCTCTCCTCCCTTCCCCACCCCAAGATGGCAAAGCAATCTGATAACAGGTTATACATGTGCAATCACGTTAAATATATTTCCATGTTAGTCATGTTGTGGAAAGCAGAATCAGAACAAAAAGGGAAAACCAAGAAAAAACAAAATGTGCAAATAGTAGCTTTGATCTGCATTCAGATTCCATTGTTCTTTCTCTGGATATGGGTAGCATTTTCCATCATGAGCCTCCCCCAACATTATTTTAACAAATAAGAAAACTGAGTAGTGAGTGAATAGGAAATCTAAGGAGACACCACAGTGGGTTTTTATGCCAGTTCAAGGTTCACAAATTCACCTTGACAGGAAAGTAACCAGGACAAGAACTGTATAATAGGGGTGGGTCAGAATCTCAGACTCAGCTCCAAGGGCTGTGAACAAGGCTGGCCTATTAGGATAATCTACAATTGATCATGAACTCAGCTGACCCTCGGCCCAGAATAGAACTACTCCAGCAGCACAGGTTTGCCCAGAGAAGATCGAAATAACAAACAAAAGTGAAAAGGAAAGAGTTTTCACAGCACTTGTATTTCAAATTATAATACAAAGCAACCATTATCAAAATTATTTTGGTATTAGTTAGTAAATACAGCAAATGATTTGGTACTAGTTAAGAAATACAGGAGGCAGCTAGGTGGCACAGTGCAGAGCATGGATTCAGGAAGACTCTTCCTAAGTTCAAATCTGACCTCAGACTAGCTGTGTGACCCTGGGCAAGTCACTTAACCCTGTTTGCCTCATCTGTAAAATGAGCTTAAGAAGGAGATGGCAAACCACTCCAGTATCTTTGCCAAGAAAACCCTATATAGGGTCATGAAAAGTCAGACACATATGAAAGAAATAGAAGTTGATCAGTGGAACAGAGCAGATAAAAAACATAGAAGCAAATGAACACAGTAGCCTAGTCTTTGATAAACCCTACAACTATGTCTACTGGGGTAAGAACTCAATATTTGACCAAAAAGACTGAAAAACTCCAAAATCATCTAGCAGAAACTAAGCACAGACCAATATCTGATACCACAGAGGAAGATAAACTTCGAATGATTTAGACATAAAGGATGACACCATTAACAAATTCGAGGAATTGGGAAGACATTGCCTTTCACATCCAAGGGTTGTGAAATGGGTTGTAGGTGCAATTCTAAAGCCAGAATCTTCTTAGTGTAGGTGCAGTTTTGGGACAAAGTGAAGGAGATTTACTTTGTTCAAATACAGTAAAGATACAGTGGCATTTAACTTCTCCATCAATTCTATCTGGAAAGAAGCCTTCACAGTATGGCAAATCACGTGGTCTTAAGCAACCACTGACTCTGATAGGCCCAGACTATACTTAGCTGGTATCTTTTATGTCCCCAGGACAGGAAGCTATGTCAGAGAAGCTAAAGCCAATCAGGTTAAATGGGGGGAAGTCAGAGATACTGAATGGAAGGGAATAATTCATGACCAAAAAAAAGAATGGAGAAGATCAGAGACGGTATATGGACAATTTTGAGTATATAAAAATAAAAGTGACCCAATTGATAAATGGTCAAAGGCAGTTTTCAGAGGAAGAAATTAAAGCTATCCATAGTGATATGAAAAAATGCTCTAAATCACTACTGATTAGAGAAATGCAAATCAAAACAACTCTGAGGTACCATGTCACACCTATCAGATTGGCTAACATGGCAAAACAGAATAATGGCAAATTTTGGAGAGGATGAGGGAAAATTGGGACACTAATTCATTGTTGGTGGAGCTGTGAGCTGATCCAGCCATTCTGGAGGGCAATTTGGAACTATACCCAAAGGGCTATAAAAATGTGCATACCCTTTGACCCAACAATACCACTCCTAGGACTATATCACAAAAATATCATAAAAATGGGAAAAGGACCTACATATACAAAAATATTTATAGCAGCTCTTTTTGTGGTGGTAAAGAAGTGGAAATCAAGGAGATGCCCATAAATTGGGGAATGGCCAAACAAATTGTGGCATATGAATGTAATGGAATACTATCGTGCTATAAGAAATGAGGAGCAGAAGGACTTCAGAGAAACCTTGAAAGACATATATGGACTGATGCTGAGTGAGGGGAGCAGAACCAGGAGAACACTGCACACAAGAACAGCCGCAATGTGCTTGGACTGATTTTTGATAGACTTAGACCTTCTCAGCAATGAAAAGACCTAGAATAATTCCAAAGAACACATGATGGAAAATGCCAGCCACATCCAGAGAAAGAGCTGTGGAGTCAGAATGAAGAACAAAGCATACTATTTTCTTTTTTTTGTTTTGTTTTGTTTTTTTCTTTCTTATGGTTTTCCAATTTGTTATAATTCTTCTATGCAACATAACTAATGTGAAAATGTGTCTAATAGGAATGTGTGTGTAGAGGCCATATCAGATTGTGAGCCCTCTTGGGGAAGGACTGGGGAGGGAGGGGGAGAAAATTTAAACTTATGGAAGTGATTGTTGAAAACTAAAAATAAAGAATAAAAAAAAAAACTGCTATACAAACTAAACTAATGCAACTAAGGGAAGGAAAACATTTAATTAGGAAAAAACAGCATATTTCTCTAGAAAAGGTTTCATTTTCAAGAAACTGATTAAAATTTATGAGAATAAGAGTTATTGCCCAATTGATAAATAAAGTAAATTTTCTAAGAAATCTAATATACTAATAATCCTTTGGAAAAAAAGTTCCAAATCACTAATAATTAGAAAAAATGCAAATACAGGCAACCACAAATTGGCAAAACTGGCCAAAAAATGGGAAAATAAAGCATTTTAGAGTGACTATAGGAAAACATGCCTCAATGCACTGTTGCTGTAGCTGTAAATTAGTCCAGCCATTCTGGAGAATAATTTCGAAGTATGTTAGAAAAAGTAATTGAACAGTGCATATTCTTTAGACCAGCAATAGCACTACCAGGCCTATACAAAGACATCAGAGAAAAAGGAAAGGGACCATATGTTCAAAAATAGGCACAACAATTCATTCTTTGCAGAAGCAAAGAACTAAAGAGATGCTCATCAATAGGGAAATGGTTAAACAAGTTATGTAATGGAATGTTATTGTGCTTGCAATAGAGTATGAAAAAAATGTTTCAGTGAAAACAGGGGAGGTGCGTATGAACAGATGCAGAGTGAACAAAAGAAAGACAGTTTATACAACAACAATAACGCAGTAAAAACAAACAACTTTTAAAGACTTAATGCCTCTTTTCAGCACAATGAACAAACATGATTCTGAAAGAGTAATAACAAAGTATGTTACCCACCTCTTACTGTAGATGATCTCAGGGTACAGAATTTGGACAAAGCCAATTTGGGAATTTGTTTAGATCCAGAGATTCTCAAACTTATTTGGCTTACCAGTCCCTTAAAAAAAAGTTATTCAGCATCTCCCTGGAAATCTACTTTTTGTTTTGTTTGGTTTTGCTTTTGGAGGGCAATTGGGGTTAAGTGACTTGCCCAAAGTCACACAGCTAGTTTTTGTGTTGTGTCTGAGATCGGATTTGAACTCAGGTCCTCCTGACTCCAGGGCCGGTGCTCTATTCACTGCGCCACCTAGCCACCCCTGGAAATCTACTTTCTTTAAATCTTTAATGATTTTGTTTTAAATTTGAATCATTTCAAAAATATGCTATATTTTTAAATGATGCGAATTAAATTTAATAACATTGTAAATTTATGATGTTTTTCTGCATTGAAATTTTGATGACGCAGTATTGCATCATGTAACCATATACTATATTGTCAATAAGTCATTTTATGCACATATTCCTGACAATGCAGGCTGGACTTCTCAGCTCTGCATGTCCCGCTGGCCTGCCAAATTGCTTGTTAAGACCTGTTGGGTCTTAAGTTGGATTTTGTGTGTTTATTTGGAAAATAATATAATCACTATGACTTTAACTCTGTTACAGAACACATGCCACATATATGAACATTTTCCCAAAATTTTCTCCTCTTCCCTTCTCCCCTTATGCTTTCAGCACTACCCTGTTATTTTTATTCCACGCCCCCCAATGGCAGGTGAAGTTACTACCGCCGCCCTGGAGCATTCTAGCGTCGCCCATGGGGCGGTATTACCCACTCTGGGAAACTAGGATTCTAGGCCTTGCGCATTCATTACAAATGTTTTGTTTTTCTCTTTTTCTTTTCCAATGGCAAAGGGTGGGGCTAAGAGGAAAAAATCTTTCTGTTCATGAAAAAAATTAAAATTTGGATGGGGGGGAGACTCTCGGAGGGGTGGGTGAACAGGGAGTAGCAGGGCGGGGTAAGGAAGATGAGGTAGCAGAGATGTGGTAAAAAAAAAAGATAGAAAGAAAATATTGAGTAAAAATAAAATGGAGAGAAATTCACAAATAGTCATTGTAAGTTTGAATATGAATGGGATGGTTACAGCACTTCTCTTTGTGGTGATAAAGAGCTAGAAACTCCAGGAATCCTCATCAATTGGGGAATGACTGGACAAGCGGTGGTGTGTGGCTGTATACTACTGTGCTATAAAGAAATGATGAGCACAGTGATCTTAGAAAGGCATAGAAAGACTTGTATGAAGCGGTAAAGAGTGAAATGAGTAGAACCAAGAGAATGTTGTTTACACTAACAGCAATATTGTTTTAAGAACAACTTTGAGCAACTAAGTAATTTTGACTATTGTAAATACACAAATTAAAAATAAAGGACAGTAAGAAAGATGCTAAGGGGCGGCCAGGTAGCACAGCAAGTAAGAGCACCGGCTCCAGTGTCAGGATGACCTCGAGATCGAATCCCGGGCTCAGACACTTAGCACCCACCCAGAAACACCTGGCCGTGTAACCTTGAGCAAGTTACTTAACCCCAATTGCTTTTAAAAAAAAAAGAAAGATACTATCTACATCCAGAGAAAGAACTGATAAATGGAAGTATGTATAGAATAATTTTACATATGTATGTACACACACAGACACACACACATACACATGTATTTGTGTCTACTGGTAGCCATCTTTAGGGTGGAGCTGAGGATAGAGTGAAGAAAAAAAGGATAAAAATAAAAAAATTTACACAATAACTTTTTAGTGTATTTGTAGGGAATTAGCAAGTTGTACATAATAGATTTGCAGTTTCATGTGCAATCATCTTTTTTTTTTTACACTGTTATGGAAATGTTTGTTTTATTCCCAAAACTAAAAATAACATAAATTAAACTTTAAAAAAAAGAAAAGAATTTAGAGATTGCCTAGTCCAACCCCCTTATTTTATAAATGAGGAAACTCAGGCTCAGAGAGGATACATAATATTTATATTTAAATATACATTTAAATAGCACTCCTTCTGGGCTTGCTTCCCCAACTTTCAGTGGTGCTGTTTGATTGGATTTCCAGAAGGACGCCTGATAATTCAGGTTCTAAGGGCTATATAAGGGTGACTCCTAAGACTGTAGCTTTTGAGGGGAAGGCTGAGGCAAAAACATTCATTAAGCTCTTATCATATGTGCCAGGTACTGGGCTATACACTTTACAAACATATTATTTGATCATGAGCCCCCACTGTTGTGCTTTTCATTAACTCTGAGTAGCCTTAATTAGCTCTTAGAAAAGACATTTACCAAAAAATTTCCCTTAAACCCTAAAGCACACTCTCCCATAAATATACACAGACTATGTGGGAAAGAGAAGAAAAAGCACAAAATTAGAGTAAAATGACAGAAAAAAACAAGCGTAACTACAGAACTGGAGGGCCTTGATGTCGTGCTTTCTCTAGTACTCATGAAGTTTCACTGCGGGAAACAGGGCATAAATGTCAGCTGCTAGCACCTGTGTTGTATGGGCTGGTCTGCTTCCAGGCAGAATAGAACATGTCACTTGGCTACTACGCTGACCCCTCATATAGACAGGCTGGCCTGTGAGGATTGTCAATGGGCAGCGATAGTCTTCATAATCCGTAGCCTCAGGCATAGCTGAATATTGCTTTATTTGAGCTGGAGTGTTACAGTGCTCTTTCAGAAAGGGCAGAGGCCATTACCTTATAACTGGCCCAAGCCTTACCATTTCTCTTCCTTCAGGGTCTTCACTCTGAGGTTTTTCATCTTCCATGCAGGTGATGGGAGAGCTTTAACTTTCTTTTAACCTCTCTGGTTTGATCATTCTTCCTTGTTCGGTTCTAGGATCCCTCAGTGAATGTCATTTTACTTGTAATGATAACACTAACATACTTCCCATACTCCTATTGAACTTCTACACTTAAACACTTATGCTAGAGCAAAAGTATTTACCACTCCTGCCATGTTCATTATCACTGGGGCCTGTCATTTCAGTCACTCAAACTGAATTCAAGCCTCAGAATCTCTTCTAAGGTGCGGAGTGTTTCATTTACATGTGAAAAAACCTCACTCTCAAGTTTAATTGTTTCTGTCTTTATCCTTTGAGACTTTAAGTTTTGCTGAAGTCTATACTGGTTGTTATTAACTGTCCTTTGTTCTTGAAGAGGGCTATGCCATCAGGGAGGTGATGCCATGACATGTGAGTGAATTGGATTTAAGTGAGGTTGGGCTGTGCAAAGTCACTAGTCTCGCTATCTCTTCCAGAGTCATCGCTCCAGTGGCCAAATACACATCAAGATGGTCCCAGATGTCGTAGAAGACTTTGGTCTTTCAAAGTTAAGGTCTTCAGCAGGTCTCAGTTTGACTGAGGCAACACACATTCAGTGATTAAGGCTAGGTAAGAAATGACACAAAGAATGGCCTCTTTAACTTAGGCCAGGGAAAAAAAATCAAACTGTAAGGGGAAGACTCTCAGGGGTTTTGGCCCAAAAAAGAAACAATTCTTATTTACGTTTACTCTGAGTCAGTCAGGGTCCAAACAATGACCAAATGGGGTTTGGCCTGGGACCTAATGTTGGCCAATCAATGAGAGCCAGAGTGAGTTTGGGTTTAAGGCATGGTCCTTAAGAAAGAAATCTAGCCTGTAAATTGCAAAATATCTTGGGACATTTCAGAAGGGAAAGAAAAATATACAGGGCACATCCTCACAGGCAACCTAATCAGATCCTAGTGGCAACTGGGAAGTGAGCCAGCCGTTCTTCCTCTTTTCTCAAGGAGTTTAATACGTTGCTCACAGTCCTCTCCACCCCAGCTTTGGCCATTAGAGAATTCAATATACATGTTAATGTCTATTCAACATACATTTAAAACATACACGTTGATGTCTCTTACTTCCCCATTTATCAATGTTTTCACATCCATGCCCTGCATTTTTACTCCTCAGTCACAAGTTGGGATGGTCATACATGAGAAAATTATTCTCTAAAAGACATGAACACGCAGTTTTCAAAGGAAGACATAAAGCTTTCAATAAATGTATAAAAAATGTTCCAATTACTAACATTGCCTATCAAATTGACTAAGATGACAAATATGAGAAATGGCAAGTCTTGCAAAAGTTGTTGCAGCTGGGAATTAATCCAACAATTCTGGAAAACAATTTGGAATTATACCTCCAAATCTACTAAACTGACCTTGACACAGCAATACAATTACTAAGCATAAACTCCAAAGGACTAAAGACCCACATGCAGAAAAAATATTTGTGGCAGCACTTTTTGTTATATCTGAACTGGCTGAATAGGAATGGTTGAACAAATTATAGTATTTGAAGAAAAGGGAATATTATTGCAACTTAAAGATGAAAAGGATGTATTCAGAGAAACCTAGGATGAATTAATAGACTAGTATGAACTGATGCACAGTGAAGTAAGCAGAACCAGGATAACTATTTGTACAACAACCACAGTATTGTAAATGGAAGGAAAAACAAACCGTGGAAGATTTAAGAAATGATGATGAAATACTTCTTGGTGCAGAAGTAATGGGTCAAAGGTTCAGAATGACATATTTTCAGAGAGACCATACAAAACAAATTTCTTTTGCTTGGCTATATTTATTTGGTACAAAGGACAGCTTTTATTTGAGGCGTAGAGTTGCTAAGGTTGTGATAAAGATGCACAATAAGAAAGAAAGGCAAGCAAAGCTCATTACGATACATTTTAAAACACCCAGAAGAGAGACTTTAGTTCAGAAGGAGAAACAGATGAACAAAGCAACACTGGCAATACCATGTTAAACTTAACATATACATTTTAAAATCAAACATAATGTAATATTCATGGCCTTCCTTGTGCCTGATAATATTGATGTGTTGCTAATTTCCTAATTGATAATTTTTTTTTTAAATCTTAAGATCAAAATCCTGTGCAAGTGCCACCTCCTGGTTGATATACCTTCCTTATCTCACAGCTGCTAGTGATCCCTTCCCTTTTACAAAAGCAAAACAAAACAGCAACAACAAATAACAATCAACCAACCAGGAAACATTATGTTTTTTCAAATTTTTAATTTATTTTTAGTTTTCAACATTCATTTCCACAAGATTTTGAGTTACAATTTTTTCTCTCCCAGTCTTCCCCCTACCTCCACCCCAGAATAGTGATTCTACTGAATACCCTTTCCTCCAATCTGTTCTCTCTTATATCCTCTCCCTTCAACCTCCTGACCTTCTAGTAGGGCAAGATGGGTTTCTATACCCCAGTACCTGTATGTCTTATTTCCCAGTTGCATGTAAAAAAACAATTTTTAAACATTTGTTTTTAAAATGTTGAGTTCCAGATTTTTTTCCCTTTCTTCCCTCTTCACCCACCCCCACTGGGAAGATAAGCAATTCAATATAGATAGTACATGTGTAGTTACCCAAATCATTTCCATAGGAGTTATATTATGAAAGCCTAACTATATTTCCTGCCATCCTATCCCACTCCCCACTTATTCTATTTTCTCCTTTGACCCTATCCCTTTTCAAAAATGTTTCCTTCTAACTACCCTCTCCCCTAATCTTCCCTCCCTTCTATCCTCCCTCCTCTTCTCCCCTACCCCCCCCCAATAATGTCCTGTAGGGTAAGATACCCAATTGAGTGTGTTTGTTATTCCCTCCCTCAGCCAAATTCAATGAGAATCAGGTTGTCCCATTCCCTTTCACCTTCCTGCTCTTCCCCTCCACTGTGAGAATTTTCTCTTGCCTCTTTTATATGACAATATTTACCCTAATCTGTCATTCCCTTTCTTCTTCTCCCAATAAATTCCTCTCTCACATTTTAATTTTATTTTTTAGATATCATCCCTTCACATTCAACTCATCCTGTGCCATCTGTGTATACATGAATATACAAATGCCCACAATCACATATATATTTATATACACATACATCCTCCTATACATACATATATGTATATACATATGTATACACACATATATTCCCTTCAGCTATCCTCATACTGAGAAAAGTCTTATGAGTTCCAATTATCATTTTTCCATGTAGGAATGTAAATAGTTCAGTTTTAATAAGTTCCTTATGATTTCTCTTTCCTGTTTACCTTCTCATGCTTCTCTTGCTTCCTGTATTTGAAAGACAAATTTTCTTTTCAGCTCAGGTTTTTTCATCAAGAATGCTTGAAAGTATTCTATTTCATTGAATAACCATATTTTCCCCTGTAGCATTATACTTAGTTTTGCTGAGTAGGTGATTCTTGGTTTTAATCCTAGATCCTTTGATCTCCAGAATATCATATTCCAAGCCCTTTAATCCCTTAATGTACAAGCTGCTAGGTCTTGTGTTATCCCAATTGTGTTTCCACAATACTCACATTATTTCTTCCTGACTGCTTGCAGTATTTTCTCCTTGACCTGGAATTTGGCTATAATATTCCTAGGAGTTTTCTTTTTGGGATCTTTTTCAAGAGATGATTCTTTCAATTTTTATTTTGCCCTCTGGTTCTAAAATATCAGGGCAATTTTGATCGATAATTTCTTGAAAGATGGTGTCTAGACTCTTTTTTTGATCATGGCTTTCAGGTAGACCAATAACTTTTAAATTATCTCTCCTGGATCTATTTTCCAGGTCATTGTTTTTTCTGATGAGATATTTCACATTGCCTTCTATTTTTTTTCATTTGTTTGGATCTGTTTTTATAGTATCTTGATTTCTCATAAAGTCATTAGCTTCCAGTTTCTCCAGTCTAATTTTGAAGGAGTTATTCTCTTCAGTGACTTTTTGAAATTCCTTTTCCATCTGGCAAATTTGGCTTTTTAAAGCATTCTTCTCCTCGTTGGCTTTTTGGGCCTCTGTTGCCATTTGAGTTAATCTATTGTTTTAAGGTGTTGTTTTCTTCAGTGTGTTTTTGGGTTTCCTTTAGCAGGCTGTTGACTCGCTTTTCATGATTTTCTTGCATTATTCTCATTTCTCTTCCCAATTTTTCTTCCACTTCTCTTACTTGATTTTCAAAATCCTTCTTGAGCTCCTCCATGGCCTGTAACCAATTCATATTTTTTCTTGGAGGCTTTTGATGCATGAGTTCTCACTTTGAAGCCTTCCTCCCTCTCCGTGCCTTGATCGTTTTTGTCCCCCAAAAAAGGATTCTATCGTCTGTTTGTGCTTCCTCTGTTTGCTCATCTTGCCAGCCAATAACTTGACTTTTGAGCTCTTTGCCACAGTAGTACTCTGCTTCCAGAATGGAGAGAGCTGTGTCCCAAATCGCTGAGGTTTTTGTAGCTGTCAGAGCTATTAGATGGGTGCCCTCTCTACAGCCCCCACACACTCTGGCTCACTGGTCACACACTCGAGGACCACCACCCAAGACCATGATCCAGATCCAAGCAGGTAAAAGCAAAAATGATTACCCTCTGAATGGTTGCTTGATCCCCCTACAATCTGCAGACCAGGAGCACCAGAAGCAGTCATGCAGCAGTGGCTCCAGCCAGTGCAGGTCTTCCACTTCTTGCTCCAGGGGCAGCAGCCAGACCGCACTCCCCCTATTCCCAACAAAGTTCCACACTGACCTTTTACTTTGTCTTAGGTATGTGTGGATTGAGAAGTCTGGAAACCGCTACAGCTGCTGGTGATTTACTCTGGTGAAGTCTGCTCCAGCCATCTTCTGGTTGGGGTACCCTGGGACTAAAACCATGGCTCAGTCGGGACTGCACTCTGCTCCCAGCTCATTGCAATGGACCCTTCCGGCCTGCTGGGCTTCCTTCAGCAGGAGATTTGTTTCTCTCTGTAACTTTGTGGGTCCTGTAGCTCTAAAGTTTGCTTAGAATCATTTTTTACACGCATTGGAGGAGGTGGAATCAATAAACATTAAATGCCTACTATGTGCCAGGTACTGTATAAAATGTCAGGGACACAAAAAGAGGCAAAAGACAGTATTTGCTCTCAAGTAGCTTCCAATCTAATAGTGATGACATCATGCAAACAAATAAATACAAAGCATGTTTTATATAGGATAAATGGGAAATAATTAACAGAAGGAAGGAATAGGGCTTGGAGGAAGATTTCCTGTAGAACATGGGATCTTAGTTGGGATTTAAAGGGATCCAGGGAGGTCAGTAGGTAAAACTAAGGAAAAAGAGCAATACAACTAGCACATTAAAGTAAAAAACAAAACAAAACAAAAAACAAAAATAACTGCACTAATCAATAAATGTAGGAGCTGGTTTTATGAAAAACCATCGGTTAATTTGAATTTTAAAAACAAAGAAGAAAACCAGATTATCAATATAAAAAATGAAAAGAGTGAATGTACCACCAATGAAGATAAAGCAATTATTTGTAGTTATTTTGCCCAATTATGCCAGCAAAATGGACAATCTAACTGAGATAGATGAATATTTCCAAAAATATGAAGCACCCAGATTAACAGAAGAGGAAATGTTATACTTAAATAGTCCTCTCTTAGAAAAAGAATTTGAACAAGCATAAATGAGCTCCACAGGAAAAATTCTCTGGACCAGATGTATTTACAAGTGAATTCTGCCAAACATTTAAGGAACAATTAATCCAAATAGTATTAACTATTAAAAAAAATAGGTAAAGAAGGAGTCCTACTGAACCAGTACTCTATGAGAGCTAGCCTATTGCCATTTGGTGGCAAAATTTAAGCAGTAGTGGAAACTGAGGGAAATGGAATCTATGACTGGTTCATTATGGTGGAGAAAGAAAAACCTGTGATCTTGGCTTATTTCTTTAAGAGAGGGAACAGCCATTGTCTAGGCTGTTGTATTATCAGTCTTATGACCTGGTATCATGGGGATGGGCACAACTAGTTCAGGAGAGGATTATATTACATTATATTACAAAACAGTTCATGTCTAACATGAACTATAAATGAGGTAGCTCAACATTTTGGATTTTGAGTTTTACCATCTGAATCATAATTCTAAAGTGTTTTATAGAGGTTGTGAAAGCATGTGAATTTGACCACTGTGTAATATACCTTCTTCTAGTGTATTGTTTGAAATCTATGTATCACTGAAGAAACCTTCTGTCTGGAAAAAAAAAGGAGTCGTACCAAATTCCTTTTATGACACAAATATGGTGAGAAATAAAACTGTAACACAATTTCCTTCATGAATATCAATGCAAAAGTTTTAAATAAAATACTCGCTAAGAGATCACAACAATACATCACAAAGATCATAAACTAAGACTGGGGGGATTTATAACAGGAATGCAGGGCTGGTTCAACATTAGAAAAACCATCAGTATTATTGACCATATCAATAACAAAAACAACAAATATCTTATGATTATATTAATAAATGCAGAAAAAAGCCTCTGACAAAATATAACACATTCCTATTAAAAACAGTAGAGACCATGGGAATAAATGGAGTTTTCCTTAAAATGATAAGTAGTATCTATCTAAAACCAAGAGCATGTGTTATCTGTAGTAGAGATAAACTTGAAGCCTTCCCAATAAGATCAGGGATGAATCAGGTATTTCCACTATCACCACAATTATTCAATATTGCACTAGAAATGCTAACTATAGTCATAAGAGAAGAAAAAGAAATTGTAGGAATTAGAATAGGCAATGAAGAAACAAAACTATCACTCTTGGAAGATAATATGATAGTATACTTAGTGAACCTAAGACACTGAAACAAAAAATTAGTTCAAACAATTAACAACTTAAGCAAAGTTGCAGGATATAACATGTACCCACATAAATCATCAGTATTTATGTATATTACCAACAAAACAAAGCAGAAAGAGAAAGAGAAATTCAATTGAAAATAACTGCAGACAATATAAAATACTTGGGAGTCTACTTGCCAAGACAAACCTAGAGATTATATGGACACAATGACAAAACACATTTCAGACAAATAAAGACAGATGTAAACAAGGAGAGATGTTCATTGCTAATGGATAGGCTGAGCCAATATAATAAAAACAATTCTATTTAGATTAATTTATTTACTCAGTACCATACCAATTAAACTACCAAAGAATTATTTTATAGAGCTAGAAAAAATTATAACAAAACTCACCTGGAAGAACAAGAGATCAGTATTGTCAAGGGAATCAATGAAAAAAAAAATGTGAAGGAAGGCAGACCAAGCAATACCAGATATCAACTATATTACAAAACAGAAATGTACAAAACTCTCTTCCTCAAAGATGAAACCCAGATATTTATACAGATAACAGAAAGTCAATTCCACCATAGTAACAAGGAAGTCTGTACACCTCACCAATGCAGGAAACACTGCCATTCCCATGCCTTCCCTGTTAGGCCTCCCCACAAACAAACTCCCCTAGGCAAAATTCCTCCCTCTCTCACTCATGCTAGCTGCTCTGCCTCAGCTCTCTCCATGGTGCTGCCCCACTCTCTCCCAGCTCTTTCTAGTTCTATCTTCCTGCTCCCCACTTTGGCAAGCTCCTCCCACTATGGGCTCCAGTGAGCTGGACCAAAGCCCAAAGCACATCACATGGGTCTATTAAGGGGCGGGAAAGATCTTCAAATTCCCTTAACATTACAGTTCTGTAGTTCTAGAATTTGTTTAAATGTTTTTTACAGCCATTTGGAGGGGTTTGGGAGAGAGCTCAAGCAAGTCCCTGCTTTTACTTCGCCATCTTGGCACTATTCCACCACTCTATTTCTTAGTACAAATAGTTTTGATGTTTTCTACTTTATAATACAATTTTAGATCTGTTATGACTAAGCACCTCCCTTTACATTTTTTCATCGATTCCCTTGATATTCTTGAACTTTTGTTCTTTCAGATGAATTTTATTATTTCTTTCTAGCTCTACAAAATAGGTGTTTGGTAGTTTGATTGATATGACATTGAATAAGTAAATTAATTTAGGTAGAATTGTAATTTTTGTTATATTAGCTCAGCCTACCCATGATTTGTGATTTAGCTGACTTTATTTTGTGTGAAAGGCTTTTGTAATTGTATCCACATAACTCCTGGGTTTGTCTTGAAAGGCAGACTCCCAAATATTTTATGATGTCTATAGTTATTTTAAATGGAATTTCTCTTTCTATCTCTTGCTACTGGGCTTTCCTGGTCATACATACACACATACACATATAGATACATATATGTAAATACTTTTGAGCTATGTGTGTTTATTTTATATCTTGCAACTTTGCTAAAGTTGTTAATTAGTTCAAGTAGTTTTTTAGTTGATTCTCAAGGATTCTATAAGCCTACCATCTTATCATCTCTAAAGAATAATAGCTTTGTTTCCTCATTGCCTAGTCTAATTCCTTCCATTTCTTTTTCTTCTCTTATTGCTAATGATAACATTTCTTTTTGTTTGTTTTTTGTTTCTTTGCTTTTTGGAGAAGGGAAGGTAGGGCAATTGGGGTTAAGTGACTTGGCCAAGGTCACACGGCTAGTTTTGTGTTAAGTGTCTGAGGCTGGATTTGAGCTCAGGTCCTCCTGACTCGGCCAGTGCTCTTTTCATTGAGCCACCTAGCCGCCCCAATGCTAACATTTCTAATACTATATTGAATGATAGTGGCGATAATGGGCAAGCATTTGTGTTTCATCACTGATTTTATTATGAAAGCTTTAGTTTTTTTCTCATTACATATAAAGTGAACTTTTAGTTTTAGATAGATGCTAATCATTTTAAGAAAAACTCCATTTATTTCTATGCTCTCTAGTGTTATGAATATGAATGGGTGCTGTATTTTGTCAAATGCTTTTTAGCAACTATTGAGATAATCATGTGATTTCTGTTAGTTTAGTTATTGATATGGTCATCTATGCTGGTCATTTTCCGAATATTGAACCAGCCCTGCACTCCATGTATAAATACCACCTGGTCATAGTGTATTATCCTGATGATAAATAACTGTAATCTTTTTGCTAACATTTTATTCAAAATTTTTGCATCATTATTCATTAGAGACATTTATCTCTCATATTGTTTTTCTTTGGCTCTTCCTGGCTTAGCTATCAGCACTGCTAAATAATATTTCAAAGTATGGTATATAATAGATTCAAATGGTCAGTTTACATTACATAAGCTTTTTGAGGAGCTTTAACACTGGGTGCCTCATGGAAAATGTATAGGGATAGACCAGGGCCCTGGCCACTTCTGATGACACATGTTCTGGTCGTGATACTACCCATGAAATGATGAGCCTGCACCATGGCCTCTCCCAGGGCCACATGTTCTCATCCTTAAGAATTTGGCATTTTGGGGTGACATGACAAACCCTGATGGTCCCTACTTCCTTCTTGACCCCCTCCACACTCCCCTCCCCAGGACTGCACAAAAATTTATTAAATAAGATTAAAAGCTTAAAAGAATGATTTCTCTTCCTTTGTCTCTCTCCATCTTCTTCTCCCTCCCTCCCTCTCTCAAATACAGCATGCTACTTAGATATTACAGCCAGAAGAAGAGCTGGCCTACGTGAGTTTGGAACCGGATCTTAAAACTCTCTTCTGCTTCTGCTTTTAATTTCTTTTCTGATCACAAGGGACTGAATTTTGATCTTGGGATAGACATTTCTAGTGTTGGAGCCAACCTTAGAAATTCTGGAAGTTGAGAGATAAGGGATCACTCGGTTGGCACTGGCTGCACTATGGAATTTGCAAGCTATCTACTATACTGCTTTTTGGATTCAACTCTTGCCCTGGATTTTCCAAAGACATAGATGATGAGAGAGACCATGCAGAGCTGAAATGCTTATCCAACAGTCTTGAAAAATATTTCATGTTTAATGTTGTAAACATTAATCTTTCAAGCAAACATTAGAATTACTGTTGCTTATTAAGTCTTTGTCAGTTAGTACTTGTGAGTCTTTTTTTGTTAAGTATTTATTCTGTGTGGAGGAAATAAATAGCTATGCTGTATCTTATTTTTATTATACATTTAAAACTTTTATACTCTCCCATTTTAGGGAGTCTCCAGATGTTAGACAAACTAAAGCTTTAAGTAATTCTTGTGGTGAGGCATAGGGAGTCATACAAAAATAATTTGACCCTTTTACTTGGAGGCCAGGCTTCCTGAATGCAGTTCATGTTAGTTGGTCCTGATCTAGGGTACTCAAATAAGGCAGGGGACAAGCACACCAACACTCCTGGGTCCAGTAGTAGTGTGGTGTTATATTGGAAAGGAAATCTGCTAGACTTGGAGTCAGAAAGACCTGGGACCAAATAGTGCCTATGACTTTTAGATAAATGATCACAGGCAAATTTGCTTAACTTCTCTCTATCTACATTTACTTATCTGTAAAATATAAATAATGATCAATAACATTTGTATCTACCTCACAAGCTTTTTCAAAGATTCAAATCAGATAATGTAAACAAATTCCTTTGTAATTTGTTGTGTACTACATATCAGCTATCTGTTTCTATCATTGTCATTCCATCCCATCATCATTTCCCTTCTGTTATACCTCTCTCCTTGAGAGTTGTCATATCTGCTACATTCTTCCTTTCCACCTTTCTCTCTCTATGAATGTCTGTTCCCTCTTTTGTGTTGATCTTTCTGATTTCCCATCTATTTGTCCTCCTTTGCCCTCTTTACCCCAACTCTGTTCTTTGGGGAAACACATAAAATTACTATTGGTTATATATTTTGATTTTCCTTACCGTGATGAAGATGTAGGCTCAGTGGTCTGTCTCTGGATATATTTATGTTTAATGAGCTGTTCTTTCAAAGCATTCTGTACTTCAGTGGGTATATCTGGGGAAGTATGGCTGATTTTCATTGCAGACTCAATTTGAGGAGACAGCTTGTCATTTTCTTTTTTCTCTTCTTTTTCCTCAGTCTCAAAGACTGGAATACTTGACACGCTCTGTGGCAGGATACTGACATTGGAAGTAAGAGTTTTCCTTCTCCAATATGGCCAACAGAGTTTCCAGAAGACAAGGAATAAGACCACCAGCAATGCCAGTCCACAAAAGCTGACTACTACAGCTAAAAGACTGACAGAAATATCTGTAAAAAAAATCAACACATAGAAATTGATCTACAGACATTTATTTAGCACCTATTATATATCAGGCACTGTATAAAAGAGACGAAACTTTGAAATTATACTATTTTGAAGATAATTCTTTCCTCCTTTAATGCCTCTCTTAATAGGCATTTCTTCCTGATATCTAGTACTTTAAAATTTGGAAAGCATTTTAAATATATGGGTGAGAATAAGCATTTATAAACCACCCACTATATGCCAGTCTAATTTACAAATATCATATCATTTGATCCTCACAACCTTGGAAATAAATCTCATTATCCCAATTTTATAGTTGAGGAAATTGGTGCAAAAAGATGTTAAGTGACTTGCCCAGGGTCATATAATCAATAAATGTCTGAGGTCAAATTTTAAGTCAGATCTTCCTGACTCCAACCCCAGAGCTCTACCCACTTTATCCACTACATTCTCAGTAACTTTTTTAAAAAGCCACATAGTTTTCATATAGTCCCTGAAAGCGGAAAATTATCCCTTTTGCCTTTTTAATTTTTTAAAGACTCTTGGGAAAACTTGATTATGGGGGGATGTCTTGAACACATATTTACAAGATACATAAGTATCATTTCCAAATATATCATGAATTCATTCTAAAATTTGAACAGCTAAAGGTTGATGACTACTACCGTGTTTCCCCGATAATAAGACCTATCCCCAAAATAAGCCCTCCCCTTACTGTGTAAGATTCCTCTAAAATAAGCCCTCCCCCGAAAATAAGCCCTATTGAGATTGCTACTGTAGTGAAGGTGATCCCCTGCTCTACACGCTACATTACGGTACCCTCTGTATGCACCGTCCCCTCCCCCCCCCCGTGAAACGCACGCCGCGCTCTGAGCTGCATCCAATCAGAGCTGCAGCAGTGAGCGCATCATCCTGTTCTTCCCCAGTGATTTGCTTATTGAATAAAGGTACATTTTTTTGTTCACATTTACCTGTTTATTAAAATTGCTGTCAATGTTCATTAAAATAAGCCCTCCCCTGAAAATAAGCCCTCTGGTGTTTTTCTGTCCAAAAAATAATAAGACAGTGTGTTATTATCAGGGAAACACAGTAGGTGTATTAGGAAGTGACCATCTGCAAAATCTTTGCCTGGGTCATCCTTAAAAGCATCAAGCTGAAACATACTTGCTTTAAGAAGGTAAGAATGTTAAATATTAGTATGAATTGCCTCCTAGAGTCTAAGTAGGAACTTCACCATTTTAAGAAACTAGATATTCTGCTGTGTGCACTCATGTTAGAGCTCTACCGGCCCCTTTTGATAGCTCCAGAAATGTATTTTCTTATGTACTACAAGTGGCCAACAATCATTCTTTTCCCCTTCTCTTCTTTTTCCTCCTTCTCTCCCTCCTACAAACACACCCCAATTCCCCATATCCTGGGTGAAAAAAGAACACTTCTGCAGGATACTCCGTCCCTTCAATCTATCTTCCTAGCTCTGTCTTGGCCAAACTCCTAGAAATAGTTGTCTACACTAGCTGTCTTTGTCTTATCTAAACTCAAAACCTTTGGTAATCTGGCTTCCAACCTCTTGTAGCAGCAAGCACCCCAAGCGTCCTCAGGGTTTGCAGCTACCACAGGTTCCTGGATCTGCTTTGTTAAAGGAAAGCAACTCAAAATGGGTTAACAAGCTTACTTTAATCAGTCAGACATATATCATTTACCTTGTTCAGGAGAAAAGGTCAGCACCCTGAACCTCAAAGTATACAGGCATAATTATCAAGACAGAAACATCAAGTAGACAGATTTCCGAACTGTCCAACCATTACATCCATACCCAGTCAACATCTGGGTTTCCACATTCTGGGTTTTTCAAAGCTGGGGGACTCTCAACAACGGCTTCCCAGAATTCAGATCAAATCACAGAATACTTCTCAAAGTGAGTCCCAAAACAAAGCTACACATCAGGGCTTATATAGCCTTCTCCTGGCTCAGAGAATGTAACAACCTTATTGACCCACTGGCCAATCAAAAAGTATCTACTGAAAAACAAGCCTCCCTCCCCAGGCTTCTGGTGCACTTTAGCCTAGGGGCAGGGAAGATCTTTAAAATTTACATTCGCATTACACCTCTTTACTTGAAAATGCTCTCTCTAAAATTATCGATGACCTCTTGATTGTCAGATCAGAAGATCTTATGCTTCTTGACTTCCCTTGCTATGATACTGTTGACTATACTCTCTTTCCTGATACTCCCTCCTCCCTTGGTTTTCATGATTCTACTCTCCTCGTTCTCCTCCTGTCATCACACTCTCTTTTCCTATATCACAACCCATGTCATAGCTAACAATGGCGAGTCTACCTCAATGATCTGTCTTATGTCCTCTTTTATTCTCTTTATGTATTTTGAAATTCAGTAACTTTTCATAATTTTAATTATCATCCTTATTCAGATATTCTCAAAACTATATACCCAGATCTACTCTCTCCTGAGTTCTAGTTGCACAAACAAGATGTCCCATAAATATTTCAAACTTAAGATGATCAAAACTGAACTCATTCATTTCCCCTAAAACCCACTAAGCTTCTCAATGAATGTAGAGGGCACCACCATTCTTTGAGACAGTCAGGTTCACAAACTTAATGTTATCCTTAATCCATCACTCTCTCTTGTCCCATATAACCAATTAGTTGCCAAATCCTGTCATTTTTACCTTTGCAGTATTTCCTCCTCTTCTTTCTACTCCAATGACCATTACCTACTTAAGGTCCACATCACTTTTTACCAGGACCATAGTGATAATCTCCTAAATTGTCACCCTTTTTACAAATCGGTCCATTCCCAAGACATCCTCCACAAAGATAACAAAGTCATTTTCCTAAAATGCACATCTGACTGTATCACTCTCCAACTAAATAAAATCTAAATGAGATTCTTTGTCTCTAGGATCAAATATAAGTTCCCTTTTAATATTTTAAAGTCCTTCACAAACTGGTACCACCTTGCCTTTCCAATCTTATTATACATTTTCCCATCAATGTACTCAAAATTTCAGCCAAACAGACCTTGCTGCTCATCATAAATAGAAGTACATCTCAGCATTGCTCAGGGGTGCTAATTAGAATCAGTTTCCCCTCTGCCTCTTAAAATTCCTTATTTCTTTCAAAACTCTGCTCACATGAAGCCTTTCAACAGAAAAATAAAAAAGATAAGTATCTCCAAAGAAGAAGTGAAATTTACTAACAATTTAAAATGCTCCAAATCACGAATAAGACAGATGCAAATTAAAATCCTGATGCTCTATTGTATACCTATCAGACTGGCAGAAATGATCATTGTTGGCAAGGGGAAACGATGGGAGAACAGGAATACTCGTGAACTGCTGACAGAGCTTTGAATTGACAGTCACTCTGGAAATCTGGATATCACTTCTTACTGGTACCAAAAAAATCACTGAGCTGTACCTATCCTTTGACCCAAAAGATCAAAGAACACCAAGCATATGCACAAAGATGCTCAGTGGCACTTTTTGTATAAATCAAATTCAACCTTTTTGAATTTTGTCAAATGGTCTGTGAATTTTTCATTAATTCTCTTTATTTTTTGTTAGTATCACTGCCACAACTCCTTCCTACAACAAAAAATAATAAAATTACCCCCTTTGTAACAAAGTATAGTAATGAAAACAACTGCATGCATTGGCTATGTCTAAAAATGTACTTCCATTTTGTACCTCCAATGCATCTCTGCCAAGAGATAGGAAGTAGGCAAGTCATAGGATGGCAAGGTAGTGGGTTGAAGTAAAGTAGAGGAGGCCAAAGGCATAGGAAACAAGAGATGTGCACATACATAAAAACAGAGATCAGGAGTAGAATGGGTTCAGGAAAGTATATGTCTATATATGTATGCATATATGTTTATGTATTTATATTACATATATATGTATGGGGAGAAAGAGAGAGAGAGAGAGAGAGAGAGAGAGAGAGAGAGAGAGAGAGAGAGAGAGAGAGAGAGAGAGAGAGAGAGAGAGAGAGAGAGAGAGAGAGAGAGAGAGAGAGAGAGAGAGAGAAACATTTCTAAACTTTATTGTGACCTTCTGTGGGGGTTTGGGGACAGGGGGAAAAACAACAAAAAAAGTGCACAACAGAGAATAAAAGAAAACTCACAAGGAAGGGAAGAAAAGATGGACAATTGTCAACATAACAAGCATTATTTATCACATAGGTTTTCTTGAAATAAAAATTTATTGTTGCATATTTTGAATCCTCAGTTATGTTCTGCTAAGCACACAGCATGCTTATTTTCCTTTCTAACTTTGTATTTAAGTTAAAATATTTAAGTTTATTATATGTTTTTGTTTCTTTTTTCTATTTTGTATACTTGTATTCTGGAGTTCGAGTCTAAAATAAAATTTTGAAAAAAAGTTTTTGCTTCTGACTACCCCCTCCCTCAATCTCCCCTGTCTTCTATTATGCCCCATCCCCCTTGTCCTTTTCACCCTTACTTTCTTGTAGGGCAAGATACCCAATTACGTGTGTATGTTATTCCCTCCTTAAGCCCAATCCAATGAGAGTAAGGTTCACTCATTCCATTTCACCTCCCCCCTCTTCCCCTCCATTGTAAAACCTTTTTCTTGTCTCTTTTATGTGAGATAATTTACCTCATTCTATCTCTCTCTCCCTCTCCCAATATATTCCTCTCTTGCCCCTTAATTTTATTTTTGAGATATCATCCCTTCATATTCAAATCATCCTGTGCCATCTGTCTACCTATCAATCTATCGATCTATCTATCTATCTATCTATCTATCTATCTATCTATCTATCTATCTATCTCCTCCAATTACCCTAATACTGAGAAAGGTTTCATTAGTTACAAATGTCATCTTTCCATGTAGGAATGTAAACAGTTCAACTTTAATAAGTCCCTTATGATTTCTCTTTCCTGTTTACCCTTTTCATGTTTCTCTTGATAATTATATTTGAAAGTCAAATTTTCTATACAGCTCTGGTCTTTTCAGCAAGATTTCTTGAAAGTCCTCTATTTTATTGAATATCCATTTTTTTTACCTGAAGTATTATACTGAGTATAATACTTCTATGATTGAAAATAATTTTAAAGGTGATTCTTGGTCTTAATACTAGCTCCTCTGACCTCTGGAATATCATATTCCAATCCCTTAATGTAGAAGCTGCTATGTCTTGTGTTGTCCTGATTGCATTTCCACAATACTCAAATTGTTTCTTTCTGGCTGCTTACAATATTTTCTCCCTTACTGGGCACTGTGGAATTTGGCTACAATATTCTTAGTTTTCAAAGCAGTCACTGCTGCTACTGGTACAACAAGTAAAAATTTGAGGGAACTGAGGAAATAAGACCAGATTTTAGTGCAGTATTTGTTATTCAAATCACTGTGCAAAGAATGTAGGAAGATCCAAGATGAAAAAGACAAATTTATATTTAATAAGACAAAATTATCACCCTTATGGAATTCATATTCTATGTATCCAAGAATTAATCTGACAGAGGAAGGAGAATTGGATCTGGCCTGAAAAAAAATCTGGCTTTGAATCCTAACCTTATTTTACCTGTGGGACCTTGGGCAACCTTTGGAACCAGGAGGTATGTCGGAGATGAAGGGTTCTTATTAGGCCCATATCCTCAGATAACTATTAAAAAATCCTTTAGTTTCAAGAGTAAGAGTAATTAAGAGTAATCTTTCAGAGAACAACTCTCTCCCTTATGAACTATTCTTTCCCTATAAACTTTTTAATAGTTTAAATTTATGATTCAACCATAAAGCTTATTTTTTATTAATATCATTTTCCCTAATTATACGTCAAGACAATTTTTAGCTTTCATTTTTACAAGATTTTGACTTCCAAATTTTTCTTCCTTCCCTCTTCCATGACAATTTGATATAGATTATACATGTACTCTCATGTAAAACATTTCCATATTAGTCACAGTTGTGAAAGAAGAAACAGATCAAAAGGGGAAAAAGTCACAAAAAATAATAAAGTAAGTGAAAAAAGCATGCGTCAATCTACATTCAGAGTCCATCAGTTCTTTATGTGAATGTGGACAGCATTTTTCTTCATGAGCCCTTTGTACTTGTCTTGGATCATTGTGCTACTAAGAAGAACTGAGTCATTCATAGTTGATCATCCTGGATTGTTGCAGACACTGTGTACAGTGTTTCCCTGGTTCTGCTCATTTCACTTTGTATCACTTCATACAAGCCTTCATAGGTTTTTCTGAAATCTGACTGTTCATCATTTCTTGTTGCACAATAGTATACCACAGTTTGCTCAGCCATTCTTCAATTTATGGACATCCCCTCAATTTCCAATATTTTGCAACCATGAAAAAGGACTGCTATATTTTTGCACATGTGGATACTTTTCCCTTTTAGTGATCTCTTTGGGATACAGTACTGGGATTGCTGTATTAAAGGTATGCACAGTTTGGTTGTCCTTTGGGCATAGTTCCAAATTGCTCTCCAGAATGGTTGGATCAGTTCACAACTCTACCAAACTTATATCAGTGTCCCAATTTTCCCACATCCTCTCCAACATTTATTATTTTCCTTTTCTATCATATTATCCAATCTGATAGGTGTTAGATGGTACATCAGAGTTGTTTTAATTTGCACTTCTCTAATCAAAAGTGATTTAGAGCACTTCTTCATATGCCTATAGATAGCTTTGATTTTTTTCGTCTAAAAACTGCTGGTTCAGATCCTTTGACAATGTATCAGTTTGGGAATAACTTCCATTCCTACAAATTTTACTCAGTTCTCTGTATATTTGAGAAATTAAACCTTTATCAGAGACAACTGATGTGAAGATTGTTCCCCAGATTTCCTTCTAATCTTGGTTGCTTGGGTTTTGTTTGTGTAAAAGTTTCTTAATTTAATATAATGAAAATTATCTATTTAACATTTCATAATGCTCTCTATCTCATTTGGTCATGAACCTGTGACTCATTTAACTTCTCCTTTTAAAATTTTGATGGTGTACCACTTGGTTCTTATGGGTTTAGTAATGATAGTACTACTTTGTTTATGGTACCTTTTAGCAAGGTTTAGTCTTCTTCCTTACCTCTCTTAATTAGGTCTATTTTTTGCT
Organism: Petaurus breviceps papuanus; assembly: GCF_028583685.1. NCBI lineage: Eukaryota > Metazoa > Chordata > Mammalia > Diprotodontia > Petauridae > Petaurus > Petaurus breviceps. The sequence continues at coordinate 2,390,097 of NW_027186376.1, read as the reverse complement.
TTTGCTTTGCCTGAGATCAGAAATGCCACCTCTGCTTTTCTTTTTACTTCAACTGAAATATGACAGATTCTGCTCCAGTCCCTTACCTTTACTCTGTGTGTGTCTCTTGGCTTCAAGTGTGTTCCTTGTAAACTACATATTGTAAGATTCTGGTTTTGGATCTACTCTGCCATCCACTTCTGTTTTATGGGAGAGTTTATCCCATTCACATTCACAGTTATGACTACTGTGTATTTCCCTCCATCCTACTTTTCCTCCTGTTTATTCTCTCTCTCTCTCTTTTCATACTTTCCCCCTCAACAGTGTTTGCCTCCCCCATCTGCCCTCTCTTCTGTCAGCCCCACCCCCTTTATTTAATTTATTCCCCTCCTACTTTCCTGTCTGGTAAAACAGATTTCTATATTCATTTGGTTGTGTATATTATTCCCTCTTTGAGCCAATACTGATATGAGTAAGCAATGCCCATCACCTACCCTCCCATCTTGCCCTCCACTGTAATATGTTTTGGTGCCTCTTCATGTGAAATAATTTACCCCATTCTACCTCTCCCTTCCTTCTGCACCCAGTGTACTTCTTTTTCTCATTCGTTACTTATGTCATTCCCTCAAATTCACCTTATACCCATGCCCTCCATGTATATTCCTTCTAACTATGCTATTAGTGGTACAATTTTTAAAATTACAAGTATCATCTACCCATATAGGAATGTAAATAGTTCAACTCCATTGAATCCCTCATTTTCCTTTTCTTTTTTTAACTGTTTATGGTTCTCTTGGGTCTTGATATTGCAGAAGAAATTTTTGATTCAGTTCTGGTCTTCTACTCATGAAAGCTTGAAATCCTTCTATTTTGTTGAATAGCCATTTTTCCCCTTGAAGTATTATGCTTAATTTCACCAGGTAGCTGATTCTTGTTTGAAGTTCTAGCTCCTTTGCCTTCCAGAATATCATGATCCATGACCTCCAGTCCTTTAATCTTGTAGCTACTCCTCTTTGATTCTGATTGTGGTTCCCCAATATTTGAATTGTTTCTTTCTGACCATTTGCAGTATTTTTTCCTTGACTTGATAGTCCTGAAACTTGGCTGTAATGTTCCTCAGGGTTTGTTTTTATTTGGGAGTCTCTTTCCTGAAGTGATCAGTGGATTCTTTCAATGCCTATTTTGTCCTCTGGTTATAGGATATCAGGGCAGTTTTTCTTGATAATTTCTTGAAAGATGCTGTCCAGGTCCTCCTTTTGATTATAGCTTCCAGATAGTCCAAAGATTCTGACATTGTCTCTCCTGGATCTATTTTCCAGGTCAGTTTTTCCCATCATGAAGTATTTTACATTTTCTTCTATTTTTTCATTCTTTTGAATTTGATTGATTCCTAATGCCTTATAGAATCAATAGTTTCCATTTGCCCAATTCTAACTCTTAAGGAGTTGTTTTCCTCAGTTTTGTATTTCCTTTTCCATTTGGCCAATTGTACTTTTTAGGGAGTTGTTTTCTTCAGCAGATTTTTGTATTTCCTTTTCCATTTGGCCAATTGTATGTTTAGGGAGTTGTTTTCTTTTTCCAAGTTGTTGACTCTTTTTTCATAATTCTCTTGCATCACTCTCATTTCTTTTTGCAGTTTTTCTTCTACTTCTCTTGTACAATTTTTAAGCTCCTTTTTGAGCTCTTCCATGAGTTCTTTCTGGGCTTGAGATCACTTACCATTTTTCTTTTGGGTTCCACCCATAAGGGTTTGACACTGTTTTCCTCTTCTGAGTCTTTGTCTTGATCTTTCCTGCCACCATAATAACTTTCTATGGTCAGATTTTTTTTGTTGTTGCTTTTCCCCCTCACTTTTGGCCTTTTATTTCTTTTAAATTTGACCTCTGCTTTGGAATAGAAGGGGGTACTGTCTCAGGTTTCTTGGGCCTGGTGCTGCTGATGTTTCCCTGAAGCTCACAAAGGACATTTGTGTCTGGTGCTGCACTGAAGCAGAGGGGCCTGGTACTGCATAAGCCATAGGGGTCTGGCAGCTTCTCTGGTGCTGAGCTGGGGTTCTAGTGGTGGTCTGGCACATGCTGAAGCCAGTGAGGTGTTTCTGGGGGGCTACACTGAAATACATGGAGGTCTAGCCTCTGGAGGTTGCCTGTTTGCCCAGGACTACAGTGAAGCATGTGGTAGTTCTTGGAGTTGGACCCTGCCCATTCCCCTGGCTATCTGAGGTATGTGTGGGTCCTGGTTTGGGGGTTTGCCTGCTCCATCCACTGGGGCTCAGAGTCTCCCATTTGTTTGCTAAGGTGGGGCTTGCTGCTGGCTTGCTGGGAGGCTTCCTGTCCTGGACTTTGTTCCCTTTTTACCCAAGTGAGATAGACCTTTCTTGCTAATCTTACGAGTTTCTTAGGCTAAAAGACTCCATGCTGACTTTTTCTAGTTCTGCTGTTCCAAGATTTATTTTGGGGCACCATTTTGTGTGTTTGGGGGGTGACTATGGGAGAGTTAAGACAATTTACTGCTGACTCCACCATCTTGGCTCCCAGAACCTAATTCCCCAACAGAAGAAATTGCTATGACTAGTTTATGTAGTTGCAGGTTAACATAACCAGAGTAATAGCTTTTGTACATTCTAAGCAAAGTTCCACAATTATTGTTATTCAGTTGTGTGCAAGTTTTCATGACTCCATGGATCATACTGTCCATGGGATTTTCTTGGCAATGATACTGGAGCGTTTTACCACTTCCTTCACCAGTGGATTAAGGCAAACAGAGGTTAAGTGACTTGCCCAAGGTCAAACAGCTAGCAAGTGTCTGAAGTGAGATTTGACCTTGGGTCTTCTTGACTACAGGCCCAGCGCTCTATCCATTTAGCTGCCCACCAGCCCCATCTCATAATTCAGTGAAGGGCTTTGGTCCTTCATTGGAACACATAAGAAATTAATACTCATGTACCACCAAGAATGAAATTTTCTTACATGGAAAATATGGGGGTTTATTAAAAAGTTAATAATAATAGACCTATACTGCCTCCACCTCTCTCTTTTACCTATCTTGCTACACCTTGTCCTATTTCTAACTGTAAGAACCTACTATTTTTATGTAGCATGGAGCCGATCTTCAGAGAAATGGACAGATCATTGATTTAACCCCAAACTGAGTTTATTTAGTCCCAAACTGATTTGATGGGCATTGCTTATTTTTCCCTTTATTTTGCCCTTCCTGAATTTCCATTTTTCTTGACATGCTGTTATGGGCCAAGCCTAAATTAGGATAATCCAGCAGGTTCAAGATTTAAATACAATAAGCACACCAGAACCATAAAATCCAATTAAAAACCATATTGCTACTTAAGAATTAAAATAATACACTTTAACAGGACAAAAGGTTAACATAAAACAACTCAATTCTTTCTGCAGAATTAACATAGCAAACATTCAGGCAAACATTTTGTGCAACAAGAGACAAGGTTAAGGTTCTGCCAATTCCTCCTGGGCTAAGCCCTTTCATACCCCGGGTAGCAAGGAAGAAAAATGATCTCCTGGTCCCTTTAAAAAAACAACAGCTCAACCTATATAAAACAGATGGTGCTCCCACAGAAGTAAACTGGCACAGAAGGTTTTGGTCAAGCCAGGCTACAACTGCTACTGAGATCCAGGTTTAGGGCAGTGGGCACAGTAAAAATTTAACTAAGTCAAAACAAGAAAAGAGGTGGTTAAAAATAGAAGGGGGAGGGCAGCCAGAAAAAGCAAGGTGGAAAAAGTAAAATAGGTATGCCTCCAGTCGTGTATACCTTGCCTTGTGTCTATTGCCTGATCAATGATTGATACATCATTCTGTATCTGGGGATAATACCAATCAACAATGGAAAAGTCCGTTGCTTCTCTGACCTGGTGAGAATCTCAGTTATTTCTGGTACTGCGATCGTAGCCTAGAATGAGCGTCATTATGGGGAACAGAGTAAGTCACAAGGAATTTGTTCACTAAATAGAAATAGCACAGTCAGTACAATTGTACACCATGTATCCTTGTCATAAGTTACAAGCTTAAGTAACTCTTAAAAAGTGTGTGTACATACATAACTACACACACACACACATACACACAAACTTTTCTTGTGCCAAGTCGATCATTTATCTAGCTATCCAAATGTCTAGGTTTAGGATATCTTCTTAAGGTGCCTAATACAGAAAGAGAGGCTATAGTGTACAACCTCTTCATTTTACATATGAATAAATTATGCAATAGAGGTTAAGTGACTTGTTCAAGATCATATAGCTAGTATCTGAGACAGGATTTGAATTCAGGTCTTCTTTATTTCATTTCTAGTTCCACTATACCAGGGGCAGCTAGGTGGTACAATGGATAGAGTGCCAGGCCTGGAGTCAGGAAGACTGACTCATCTTCCTGAGTACAAATCTTGCCTCAGAGAGTTATTAGTTATTGTGACTCTGGGCATGTCACTTGACCCTGTTCCTCATAGGTAAAATGAGCTGAAGAAGGAAATGGCAAAGCACCCTAGTATGTTTGCCAAGAAAACCCCAGACAGGGTCACAAAGAGTCAAGCACAACTGAAATGAATGGAAAACAATCTAATCTTTCATCACTGGCTGAAAACAAAAGAGTACAAATGTGTGATTTCTCTGGATAGCTAAACTTCTCTGTCTCCCTCTATTAAATTAATGGATTTAGCAGGCATGTCCTTTTTTTTTCTCTTTCACTGTCTGGTGCATTACTTGTTAAAACCTCTATCTGGGCTGAAAATAGAACCATTAACACCCACATTTGATAAAGCATTTAATACCAAATTCAATAAAAAGTGAAAAGGAAAATTTTAGAAACTATTGACTAAAACGAAAATTTAGCATTATGAATGTTAATTATTCATGCTTTTCCTGTGGCAAGGCTACAAACAAACCAGTCATCTGATTAATCCACATTGATATTCTTCTTTCACCCAGACACAAACTTCCTCAGAACATTCCCTTTGTTTTGTGTTGCCTTATTTGGTAGAAAATGGAGAAAAAGAGTAAGACCTGGGTTTGGAATCCTGAGTCAGAAACGTATTAGCTTTGTAACTGTGAGCAACAGAACTCTCAGGGCCCCAGCTTCCTCTTCTATAAAAGACGGATAATAATTGTATGTGCTACCTTGCTAAATTGTTATTAGGTAAGTTTTGCAAACTTTAAGACATTTTACAAACTTGATCTATTTTTTGTTGTATAGTCATTTCAGTCATGTCCAACTCCTTGTGATCTTCATTTGGGGTTTTCTTAGTAAGGATACTGCAATGGCTTGCCATTCCCTTCTCCAGCTCATTTTACAGATGAAGAAACTAAGGCCACCATGGTTAAATAAATTACTTGTCCAGGGTCACTGTAATGCCAAGTACAAACAACTTCCAGGTTCAGATTATGAGCATAACAACTCTCCCTTTATTCAGTAACAGATTAAGGCAAAACATTCACAGAAAAGAGAAAAATCAAAATACAGGGTAACTCAATCATTTAGTAAGTTTCCTGTTTGATCACAAAGTACAAAAGTTAAAGTACAGGGGCGGCTAGGTAGTGCCATGAATAGAGCACTGGCCCTGGAGTCAGGAGGACCTGAGTTCAAATCCGGCCTCAGACACTTAACACTTAACTAGCCGTGTGACCTTAGGCAAGTCACTTAACCCCAATTGCCCTCCAAAAAGCAAAAAACAAAACAAAGAAAAACAAAAGTCAGAGTACTCCACCCCTGGGTAGTCTCAATTGGAGCTTAGTTTCCAATCATAAACAAAGCACATTCATTTGGTCAGTCACAAAACACAAAGGCCATCCACCCCAGGTCAGAACTAGGTGACAATATCATCACAACATTCAATACCCAAGGAGAGGTCTCTTCTTTTCTTCATCTTGACCCGAGGCAGGTTCTCAGCAGTTTCTGTTCCTTGGAAGACAAGGTTTAACAAAGACACAACATAGATACACATTGCCGGTGTCCTCATCAATTCACTCTCTGCCCGTGAAATCAACCTAGACCCAACAACAAGGTCTAAGGAATTAGCACAAATCATCAGAACAGTCCCAGGACCCCTGAAAACATCAGCAAGCCCCTCCTCCAGGGTTTCTGTAAACACACAACAAGAAAATCCTCCTTCAGCACTTCTGAACCAACAGCAATGTCCTCCATCAGCCGACAAATCTGACAAAGTAACAGCAAAACAGACAGACCAAATACCGGCACCACAGCCCTGCTTCCTCCCCATTCAGTCCTCAGTTCTCATTTCTCTCTCCAGAAGTAGCAGCAGCCTCTAGATGCTGGCTCCCAGAAGTTCCTCGGGCCTCTCTCTGCTTGGGCCTCTCTCTGACCATAGCACCAGCTCCTCCCAGTTCAGCCCCTTCTTGTCACATCAACGAGTCCATCCCATCGTGGGGTTCAAAATCCATTACCATTACAGTCATACCAGTACAGTAAGTACATGAGGCTGGATTCCAACTCCTGAAGATGAGTCTTCCTGACTCAAGGCCTGGTATTCTATTCACTCCCTCAACTAACTGCCCAATCCATTATGATTTGGCATCTATACTGAATGTCAGTGGGTCCCAGGCATTCATTCATACTATATTTAAATGTCGACTTGCTTTTTAACAAAATACTTTGTACATATCCACAAATAGAATAAATGCTTTCTAATTTTTATATTATATTATTGTCTAAATTAACATTAATCTGATGAATGTACAATACTGTTTTATTCATTAACTAAGGGAACTGGTGCATAAAAATATTTTCAATCACTTGATGTTTGACAATGCCTTTATCAAGACAGCTTGCATATAGTACAGGCTTCATAAATAATTGTTGAATGAATTGATATTCAAAATTTAATGCATATTAAAACCACCTCTCAGACATTGTTATCAGTGGCTCACTCTAGCAGATTATAGACTAGAAAATGGCAATGTGCCTCGAAATATATCTTGGTTATAATACTTTGTAAATCAGTGACTATCGAGTTAAAAACCAAAGGAGCAATAAAGATTATAGTTCGTAATGCTAGTTTATTTTCTTGAAATAGTTCCACAATAAAATTAAATTAAAATTTTTAATTTTAAAGGCTCATTACATAACTGATATTTCCTATTTAAGGACTGAGTAAAATAGGATAAAACATAAAACTCTAGCAAACCAGTTTAGAACACTGAATACACAAAGGTTCTCCTTCCTCCTCTCAGGTTCTCTGCTTTAGATGAATTCTATACTGATTTATACTGTTACACATACTAGAAGCAACCTAGAGTAGGCAGCAATTTATCTTCATGAGTTCAAACCCAGCTTCAGACACAACTAGCTGTGCAATCCAGAGTAAGTCAATTATCTGTCTGCCTCAGTTTCCTCATCTGTAAAACAAGCTGGAGAAGAAAACTGCCAACCACTTCAGTATCTTTGCCAAGAAAACTCCAAATGGGGACACAAAGAAAGCTTAAAAGCAACTTGAATGACATAGCAAACTGAGCTACCTCTCAACACCCCCTACGCCTTTGCTGATGCCTTCACCTAGAATTCACCACTTTCTTCCATTCGGTCTCTGCACTGAGCAGGTAAGCTGAGTCCACTGCATAATCAGCATTTCTCACTCACATCTTATTGCAACAATTCTTATAACATTCAAATATTCAATTTGGCCAATGGAACAATTCCATCAGACTATACTGTTTGCTCCATGTGAACCAGTCAAGGCCTTTCACCAGAATTTGTCAGCTGATAGATCACAAAACAGTATCACATGCAGCTGGGTGGCTTTTTTCACCTGGACCTGGAGTCAGGAGGAACTAGGTTCAAATCTAGTCTCAATTATTAGCTTTGTGAGCCTGGGCAAATCATTTTCCTTTTTGTCTTTGTTTCCTCATCTGTAAAATGAATATAATAATAGCACCTACCTTCCAGGTTTGCTGTGAGGATCAAAAGAAATCATAATCAGAAAAAGCTTAGCACAGTGCCTGACACATAGTAAGAACTTACTATATTAGTGTTAATTATCATCATCATGATCATTTTGGTGCTGTCATGGACTCCATAGCAACTCCACAATAGCCTGGTGTAAGATGGTTGTATTTCCATAGATAATGAGATTTAGAGCTTGGAGATGACTGAATTCTTCAGCTGAAAACCATCCAAGAAATCAACACTTTCAGCCTAGACACAACAGCACCCATAGCACAAAGCAGTCTGAGTCATGTTCTTTAATGGACAATATATTTCCACATATGTCTCTTGGCCATGTGTGTTTCCTGTGTATATGTGCACTCTCCGTGTTTTCCCCATGTCTTCTCTTCTATTAATGAATTCAATGAGAGAAGGAAGTGTCTTTTGCCATTCTTTGTATACACCATGCTTAGCGTGATGTCTGACAACGTATCTGGCGCTTGTTTACTGATTCCACACATCATATGTATTTATTAGAAATTGTGTTCCAGGTTTAAGAAAAAGGCATTTTCTTACTTACCAACCTCTCCTATTTCATTTTAGAAAGCCTTTATTAGTTTTAATTTATTAGCCTTTGCTTTGAAAATGGTGTCCTCTAGATGACTATTAAAGGTAAATATAATCAGTCAACAAGTATTTATTAATTGTCTACTCTGTGCCAGGAACAGTGCTAGAAAATGGGGATATAAGATCAAAGAATAAAACAATCATATTTACAAGAGCTTACATTCTAATGATGGAAAAACAAATAGGTGTACAATGTAAATTAATTGTTAATTTTATTAATTATGAATAATTTCATCTAGAATTCTATATTGTATATAATTATAATATTAATTAATAAAAATTATTAATAAATTATTATGTAAAATGAATAAAACACATTTACATATGCACACAATGCAGAAATGCAAGGTGCTATTGGGGGCATAGCTCTGAGAGGAAGAACACTGGGTCAGGAAAGGCTTCATGAGAAAGGTGATGTTTGAGTTGCAGCTGAGACTCTATGAGACAAAGGTAAGGAGGGGGGCATTCCAGGTATGGGGCAATGGCCATTTGACCAAGATATAGAAAGATAGATGAAATGCTTCACCAGGCTCCTCATCTGAAAAGATTCTGCTGCCCCCAAGGCCCTCTTATTAAGCACTGGTGAATTCCCCTTAGTCTTCATTTTAAGGTCACACCTCCATTCATCTGGGGAAAAGTGAAAGATTAATCCCTCTCTTACCTTTCCCTTTCAACTTTCTTTTATGTATTTTCCTCCATAGAATATAAGCTCCTTGAGGGACAACTGTCTTTCTTTCTGTTTCTCTTTGTATTTTCAGTACTTAGTACGTTGTGAGGCACATCAGAAAGCTTAACGAATCCTTGACTTGACATGCATAGTCATGAGTGAGGAAGAGAGCAGACTGGTGAATTTCATCGGGAGTACAAAGTGGGGTAATGTCCAGTGAAACTGGAAAAGGTAGACTGGGGACAGCTTATGCAGGGCTTTAAAACCTAAACAGAATTTACATTTTAATCTCAAGGAAATAGGAAGCCACTGGAGTTGGTCAAGTACAAATTAAACATGGTTATATCTGCACTTTGGGAGAATGACTTCAGCAGTAGTCTCAGTGAGAGATCTGAGGCAGGGAGACCAATTGGGAAGTTGCTACGATAATTTAGGTGACAGATAACGAAAGTCTGAACCAAAATGGCGACTCTGTGAGTAGAGAAAAGGTATACGATACAAGAAAGTAAGATTTGGCAACTGGAAATGGAGAATGAGAGGGAGTTGGGAGAGGAGGATAATTCTGAGATTGTGAGCCTGACTGGGACAACTGTGCCTTCAACAGAAGGAGGGAAGTTTAGAAAAGGGGATAGTTTAGGGGTAAGATAACACATTGAGTTTTAGATATTTTAAGTATAAGAGGTCTCCAGGATACTTAGATCAAAATGTTCAATATGGGGATAAAAGGACTGAAACCGACTTGTGAAATATAGTTTTTAGGGAAGCAGAGCCTGGGCTAGTTATTCTCTAGGGGAACTACCTGCAAGTAAGGATGCGGGGCAAGGATGGGTGGTAACTAGATATGTACTGTGATTATTTTGAATGAATCTTATGTTCTTGCTAGATTATAAACCCTTGTGAACCTAAGAATGCTATCTTTGTGCCTAACCCAATATCTAGCACATTACGTATACAGTAGATATTTAATATAAAGCTGCTGAATATTGTTGAATGTAAGTTCTTAAGAGAGCCACTTGGGAAATTCAGAATTACCAACTTGAAAGAAAAATATCAAGAACCCATCTGTTCAAGGATCCTATAACCCTGTGTTCAATGCTAGTTACTGAGTGCTTAGAAAGACGTGTTTCTTTGTTTCTTCAGCTAACAAGCTTCTTTGAGAGAATGTCAATTTCCTTAACAAAATAGTTCCTTAGTCTTTTATAACATAATCATTTTACTCCTGGTCTTCTTATTTATAACTTATAAATTTAAAATGATTAATTTTAATTTAATTATAATTTTAAATATTAAGATTTGAACTAACACAGTCAAGCAAAAGGAAAAAAAAATGTCAACTAAGGTGGGTTTTTTCTTTGGTTAACTGTGTTACTCACAAGGCTATTAAGTGTTAAGTGTCTGAGGCTAGATTTGAACTCAGGTCCTCTTGACTTCAGGGCGGGTGCACTATTCACTGTGCTACGTAGCCACCCTATACCTCTACTTCTTCAGGCTGCTCTTGCCCGTTTATTAGTGTCCTGATTATCTTCTTATCAGGCTTTTCATTTTTCTACTATGTGTTTTATCTCCAACAATCAAAACTGATTGTAATAATCAAAGCAAGTTTGGAGCATGTTATTTTATGTTTTATAGACTTTGGATTTTGATGGATTCACAAAAACTCTGCCATTTCTAACTTAGAAGAAAAACTGATGCTATTTTAAAAGATCATAGGCATAGACGTGTGTGAAAGGTATAATGTTTAACAACTGTCTCTCCAGGGGAACAACTGTCTACAACACACTTTTAAATTTATTCACCATTATTACTATTTTCTCTATCACTTTCTTCAGCTTATGCAATCAGTAAAAGAATAAGTTAAGCTCTGATTTCTGATTCTCACACTGAAAATTTAACAATTGGCTTATTGAAAGTCTCACCTCTAGGATTTTGTGGGTCTATATAACTCAAGCAGAAGTATTCAGTGCCTATGATTTGCTATGGTTCAAGAAGAATGTCTTCTGAGCAGCAAAGATTGGCAATGGGGTATAGTGAAAAGCTCTGGCATCAGAAGTCCTGGGGTGAAATCCTGATTTTCAAACTGCGTAATACTGCGCAATTCACTTAAGCTCCTGGGTATGATTTTCTCATCTACAAGTGAAATGGCTAGATTAGAGAACCCCTATTGTGCCTCTCAGATCTACCTCTATAATTCTATTAAGCTATGTTTTATGAAGATTTAATTTTATATGGACATTTATGTGTGCGTATGTATTTTTTCCAACTGATATCAAAGTATCCATTGTACCTACATATAGGTATCATTTACTATTGTTCCATTTCTTCCCTGTTAATCTGTTATTCCCTAGGGATAAATTAATGCAATTTTATTGTCAGTGCACTGTGGCATAATTAATTTAATAAGTCTTAACAGAATCAATCTTAATTTTAAAAATAATATATATTTTATTTAAAAAAATAAGTGCTGGTTAGACCTCCTAGTGTACCTACTTCTCAGAGTTGAAGAAAGTATTTTATCAATTGTAAAGTTTTATATTATGCATCATCAGTATCAATATTATATGTAATATTATTATATTATGCATTATCCGTATCAATATTATATAGAATATTATTATATTATGCATTATTAGTATTAATAGTAATAATTATATCCCTACAAATTGTGCTGTAAATCTCGTTTACTCCTTTCATCTAGTGGACTAGAAATAAAGGACTGGTCACCTAAATCTGCAGAGAGATATATGTGTGAAATTCTCTCAATCCTTGCAGATCAATGATCATCTGATACATGGTGTTTCTTCTGAGCTCTAAATCTTCCATCTCCAACTGCCTAGAAGAGTCAGTCAACAAGTATATGTTAACCACTTACAATTTGTCAGGTCCTGTGCAAAGCCCTGAGGGTATAAATACAAGCCAAACCAGAAATAATCCCTGCTCTTGAAGAACTTTTAAGTACTGATATGGTAAGACAACACAGAAAAGGGAGCTTACAAGCTGGGGAGTAGTGGGAAGGAAAAGCCACAGGGAGAGAGATGACCTAGAGTAAAAAGCAAGAGCGGTATTGCAGAGCAGTACTGACATTCTGAAGCAGACCTGAGAAAGGAATGAAGATGGCTGACCTGGGGCCCTGCCTCAAAATGGAACTTCTAGAGGGAGCTTACCAATGGGGATGGGTGCGGCAGGGACAGAAGCAACTAGAACTATACACTTCAAGCCAGGTGCCTTAAAAGTACCTGCAGCTCAAAACATAACTCTGCCTTTTCCCCAGAATCTTCCCTTCTTCTGAACTTCCCAAGGTACCACTAGCCTTCCAGTCGCTTAGATCTGAACTCTTGAAGGCACCCTCCAGTCTTCACTCTCTTTCTACCTTCACCTCATCTCTCCTATACATTCTCTGCTTCTTTTCACCCACACAGTCATACCCTAGTCCTGGCCATATTCCCTGAAGTCCTTAAACTGCCCTCCACTTGGCATCCCTGCTTTGAGTCTCCCCACTCCAGCTCATCCTCTATTCCGTTAGCAAAGGGAATTTCCTAAAGCTTTGGTCTGACCACTTCACAACCGTGCTCAGTAAACTCCAGGGGCTTCCTATTCCCTCCAGGGCTGTGACAGGATTCTTACATTCCAGAATTTCTCCACAACAAGGGCCCAGCCCCCACCTCCTCCTTCACTGCTACAACAAGGATTAGACTTCCCAAAAGGAGACAGAGCAGGCATGAGGTTAGAGAGACTCTCCCACCTGTAAGCTCCACCCTTTTCCCATCGCTACTCTCGGGAGAAGGGCGATTTCCTGCTCTTGGGGAGGAGGGGTAGAAATACCTTTTCTACCAAGGAGCTGGTGTTTGTAGAGGTTCAAACAAATCTCTTTTGAGTCACTAGAGCAATGGTTCCTGAGGGTGTGTTCTAATGTCCATAACGGACTGGGAAAGTCCCAGGGATACAAAAAAGAGGCAAAAAACAGTCCTTGCCCTCAAGGAGCTTACACTCTAATGGGAGAGACAACATACAAAGCAAACTACAGACAGGATAAACGGGAAATAAAGAAGGTCAATGGGAAAGGCTTCCTGTAGAAGGTGAGATGGTCACAAATTGGAATGAAGGTATGGGGACAGCCAGAGAGAATGACTGGAGTGGAGAGACAGAGTGTCATGACCTTGGAACAGCCAAGGGGCCAGGGTCATTGATTGAAGAGTACATGTAGGAGAATAAGGCGTAAGAAGACTAGAAAGGGAGGAGAGGTCTAGGTTAGGAAGGGCTTTGAATGCCAAACAGAGCCCAAGTCTGAGATATCCTCTATATCTGCCTTCTTGAGAAAAGTAGAAATGCTATCCCACCACACCCCAGCTTCCTGACTTTGGGGATTAGGAAAAAAAACCACTTTACCATTATGCCAGGTCTTCTGTCTTCCTCAGAAAGGGGAGAAATGTGTGTGTGCACCAGTCTCCTGGCTCTAGAGTCAAGAGAAAAAACACCATTCAAAAGACACTAGGTCTCCTGCCCTGTTTACTGCCTTCCTCAGGATAAGTAGAAACATCTTTCTATTGACCTTTACTTTCCTGCCTTTAGCAAGAAATGCCATTCAGTGACAACAGGTCCCTTACCTGGTCCACAGTCTTCTATTGGAAATAGAAGAAACAGCATTCAATAACATCTCCTGCCTTTTACCAAAAGGAAGTGACACCCATCTTTCAGCATTTCACATTTATCCTCCTCACCTGAGAAGGCCAAGGCCCTGAGAAGACTCCCCTTAAAACCAAAACCTTATGAATGTCAATAATCTGCCCCAACATTCCTCAATGACTAACAAATGCCCACCTGGAGATACTGTCCCCACCCGGTGATTCTGCCAGCCTAGCTGTCATCATTAGGATCCCAACCTCCACCCCACTGACTGATTTCTTATTCCCATTGCCCTCAACCCAAGCCGCCAACAACCCACCACCTCCCACTGTGCTCTTTGGATTACCATAGGTAACAAACCTGTTTTATCTTAAGTCTTTTCCTTTCCTACTCTTGCTATCTTCTGAATTTTACCAAAATCTGGCTCCCTCCTGATAACACAACTTCCCCTGCCTTTGTTTCCAGGACTGGTTGCACTTTCATGCATTCTACCTGCCCTTCTGTAAGTCAAGATGGGGGAGTTGGAATACGCCTTGTTCCCCATTGCCACTTACAAGTTCTCTGCCTACCACCATCACCTGGTAATCATTCATCCTTTGAAGTTCATTCAATCCATAACACACAATAAAAATCCTCATAGCTGGTGTGTACCAACCTCTAAGAAATTCCTTTTGTTTCCTCAATGAGTTCAGTGTCTGTAGTTCAGGCTTTGTCTTCTCCCCAATTCATATCCTCATACTAGAAGAATTCAAGACATATGTAGATAGATGATTGATTGATAGATAGATATTGATACTCCTTCAGTCATTCTAACCTCACAATTCTTCAATTTACTGATTTCTCATGACCTACACCCCACTTCAGCTATACACAAAGATGGCCCTCACTCACAAATGTACCATATCTGAATTCTGAAATTATTTTCAGCCCACTTCTCCTTCTGCCTTGTTTTTTCATCTGTGAAATTAGCTGGAGAAGGAAATGGCAAACCACTTCATTACCTTTGCCAAGAAAACCCCAAAAGGGATCATGGAAAGTCAGACAAGACTGCAATGATTGATTGTTGTCCATTCTCGAAGAGAAGCAGAATGACATCACTAAGTTAGAGTCAAATTATAATATGTCTGACCATGGTTGAGCAGACCAACATGAGCTCAGAATGCTCTACCACAGGGCAGGCACAAATAGTCAGTGTGAACATGTGGAGTAGATTCCCTAAATCTGTGCATCTTCCATTTCTTCTGAGTTATTTCAATTATGCTTTGCTCAAAGAGCAGAGCAACTTATCTGATGAGGCATGCCATGCTGGGTGGTCTTGTGCCAGTGTCTTCCACGTTACACAGTTCTGAAGTTCTTAAGAGAGACCTTGAGAGTGTCCTTGTATCCCTTCTTCTGACCACTATGTGAAGGCTTGCCCTGTATGAGTTCTCCAGAAATTACTGCATAACAACAACAAAACCCTCTAGGAAATCCTTAGGAAGTTGCCACTAAGTAATGAATGTGATAGGACTAGTATCCAACAGCAATATAGGATACTGCATATCCCACACCGCCTCCTTTCCTCCGGAGGTAAGAATTAGTTTTTCCTAGAGGGAGGGAGGACCCAACAGCATAAAAGACCCTACCAACATGCAGCGAAGGTCCCTTCTTCTTAGCAGGTTTTGAAGATCATGGAAGTCACCCACAGTACACTGCCTTGCTGCAGATCAGAGCTATTTTCATATTGAGGGTAAAAGGGAGTGGTTGTATCAAGGAAAGCTAAGAGCCACTGTATGCTTATTGCATCTTCTTGCTGTGTTAGAACAAAGTAAACTGGCAATGGAGACAAGATGGCCCAGTAAGAGCAGGGACTTGCTTAAGCTCTCCCCCAGATCCATCCAAATACCTGTAAAAAATGATCCTAAACAAAGGCACAAAATGAAAGAGTGAAGTAAATCTCTAGCCCAAGACAACCTGGAAGGTGGACAAGAAGGGTGTATCACAGACAGGGCCAGAGCAGACTTCAAGGACTGAATCACAAGCAGGTATGACAGTTTCAGGGCTTCTCAACCCACAGGACCAGCCCAGGGTGGCAGTGGTAGTGGCTGTTTCTGAAGCTCTGGGCACACAGATGGTGGGGGATTGAGTGGCTGATAACAAAACCCCTGAAGTCTGGGACCATACAAACACACCCACACCCACACCCACCACCACTGGAAGCAGGGTCCTACCTTGACAAAAAGGTAGAAAGCCAAGTATTTGGCTGGAAAGATGAGCAAACAGTGTAAAAAACTCAGACTACAGAATCTTATTGAGTGACAAAAAAAGATCGAAACATACAACCAGAAGACAACGAAGTCAGAGATCCTGCATCAAAAGACTCCAAGAAAATAGGAATTGGTCTCAGGCCATGGAAGAGCTCACAAAGGATTCTGAAAATTAAGAGATGCAGAGGAAAAACTGGGAAGAGAAATGCTCTCATTATATTACTAGTGAGACTTTTCCTTAAGTTTTTTTTAAAATTAATTAGAGGATATGATGATGTCATTTAAATTATGGTTCTCGACATTAAAAAATAATTGAAACTTACTCTTGTAACAACCTCTGGCAAGGCTTTGGCTGACCACAAAGACCCTGGAAGTAGCAGTTCTTCCTAGACTGGAACAAGAGCTTCTAATATTTACTATTAGGTTCTTGTCTATGGGACATATTTGTTTTTAAATAGCCTAAGTTCACTGTAATTCTGTGCCTGCAAGTATAGTAATGAAATAGCTTCTGCATATGATCCCCATCCTGCACTAGGTGAGGTCACTCTCACTCCTGTGTGGCTCCCAGAGCTATCTCATGACCTCATGAGGGGTACCAGGCAACATACAGATAGGGTCAACCACAAATATTTGTAAGAAGTATTAAATCTCTCAAATAGTTTCTGTAACAATTTAAAATAACACATGCAAAATTAAGGCAAGTGTGTATTAAGGAAAGTTCATTCTTCCTATTGTTTTTCTTAGTTCTTCAGCTACCACAGTAAGTGACTGGCCAAGTACAGCACCAACACAATATTCATAGCACTGATGGCAACTGTAAATATGCTGGCATAGGTCTCAATTGCAAAGTATAACAGACTCTCTATATGTAAGACAAAAGTAAAACATTTATTCAGACACCAGAAAACCAAATCCCAACACCAAAAAATCGAATCCAGTCATAGTAGTAAAGAAGTTAATACACCATAACACAACAGAGAGCCACGCCATCCTTTAGCCTTCCCACAAACCAACACTCACAAGCCTAGCATCCAGGAAGCATCCTTTTCTCCCTCCAGCTCTAACTGCTCTTACTCCCAGCTTCCTGTGGGCTCTGCTCCACCCTTCAGCAAAATGCTCCCACCACAAGCTTCATGTAATTACATTCAGTCTATTAGGGAGCAGGAAAGATCTTCAAATTACTATTACACCAAGTCGACTAGCATTGATTAAGTGCCTACTGTGTGCTAGGCATTAGCTATTGTAGCAGCACACTTCTCTATTTGTCCATTAATAGGACTTATCATTAGAAATTGTGAACTATAGATGCTATGGCCACGAGTTGCCATGGTTATAATGCTCCAGAAAGACATCTGCCATGCCTCTCTTCTCCTGTCTTCATTCTCTCTAATGAGCCCCTCAAAACAGTTGCTGTCCTTGAAGAGACTGGGAGGAGCCCCTCCCCACAGTATCAGGGCCTTTGTGGCCAGTCAAGGCCATACCATACTTATAAATAATATATTAATGCAAAATCACTTCAAGTGATATTCTTTTAAAATTATATTTCCACTTCCAATAAGCATGTATGTGAGTATATGTTCACACATCCATGGATGGACATACACACACAAACACACACACAACATACAAAATATACCACCCCTGCTTAAGTCATAAGGGGGGAAAACTTATTTTTCTAGGTTTATGTAGGTTTTTTCTTTTCTTTCTTCTTTTTTTTTTTTTTTAGTAAATATGAACTAAGATTTTGGGCTCCAAAGAGGGAAGAAACCAAAGACAAGTGATATTTGAGATTCAGCCACTACTCATACTATATAAAGATACTTTCCTACTGGGCAAATATACTTTTGTTCATGTCTGGGCAAAACCAGCACGCTAAAAGGTGGGTTTACCTTCACATGGGTAAAATTACCTAAATCTGGTTTGGATATTTAATTTAAATATCCCTGAAAAATGAAATGATTTCACAGGAATTAAAATTTAGTGGTGACAACCAGTATGTGGTCCACCTAAATTGGGAGTGGGACAAATGCTAAATATTCATGTTCGTTTCTATCCTCACTTCAACTTGTGGGATATGCAGAGGTAAGATCTGACAAGGACATATAATTAACTCCCTTTGTTCATCATAAAACTAAACTTATTCTTTATTTTTATGTCATTTGAGAACAGTTTATCCAACCACACACCAGATCAATCAATCAATCAGTAAACATTTATTAAGCTCCTACTACTACAGTGTGTGTTAAGCACAGGGGGTATAAAAAGAAACAAAAGACAGTCTTTGCCCTCAAGGAGCTTATAATTTAATGGAGAAGCCAAAATGCAAGCAAATATATATAAGGCAAACTATAGACAGCATAAATAGGAAATGACGGAGGAAAGGCACTAGAATTGAAAGGGGCTGGGGAAGGCTTCCTGTAGGAGGTGGAATTTTAGTTGGAACTTAAAGAAAGCCAGGTAGGTCAGTAGGTAGAGCTGAGGATGGAGAGCATTCCAGGGCATGGGGAACAGCCAGAGAAATTGCCCAGAGCCTAGAGATGGAGTTCTTGTTCGTGGAATAGACAGGAGGCCAGTGTCACCAAATCTCGAAAGAGTAAGTTGGAGAGCAAGGAAAACTGGTAGGAGGGAGCTAAGCTACAAATGACTTTGAATGTGAACCAGAGAGTTTTGTATTTGAGCCTACAGGCAAAAGGAAGCTATTAGAGTTTATTGAGCAGAGGAGGGTGACAATTTTTTAGGAAAAATCACTTTAGTGACTCTGAGGTCATCCTATTTCTGCGTTTATGGTTCATATTTGAGTGGGACGAACGTGAAGCCCCCTCAGGGAATAGCTTGGCCGTTTGCCTGCATGCTTACATAGCCTGCGATTGTTACAAACCATTCCTGGCCCCCTCAGCACATCCTATTCAAACTCGTTCAAACTGTATAAATGGGTTGTTTTTGAGACACAGAATGTTCTATAAACACCAGGGGGCCCAAGTCCCCTACCTCCTTTTTCCTTTGTTTCTGGGGAAATGTTAGAGTTTCTGCCAATCGATTGTACCTCCAATATGCCCAGCCAATGGGCTGAGGAGGGGGTGGGGGTTAGGGAGGGGTTGGGGTTAGGGTCTGTAAATTCTGCTGTGCTGAAAACCGCCCTGCACATCTCCGAGATCACCTTCTTAAATGGGGGAGAGTGCCCTTTCTCAAGATAGAATACAAGACTTTTCCTTTTTACTGCTAGGACCGAGGCTATTATTTCTTTGAGTAAGAATTCTAGCCATCCCACGCATACTCATAATCATGCATTTGATGTGCATAAGCATTATTCAAACTGCTGTCCTACTTATCTGTGTCTGTATGAGGTACAGGAAGAATGGGAAAAGAAGATCCTAACTTGTATTTCTCAAAAAAAATATGAATCTTATTAACCCTTTAACAGCAGCAATGAGATTTCAGGAATATTTCAGGACTCATCCCCTCACTAGGTTGTATAAATAATGCTAGCGTGTAAATACAGCTGTTTTGTTTGTTGTTACCGTGATGCTGAGCTTTCGCTTAATCCTTATGATCAGTTTTTTCCCTCAGTTCCTTTAAAAACAAACGCCCAACTCTTAAAGTTTTGACCTCCTCCCATTCCAGAGGGAATCATATCACATACTACTTTCAGCTTTGAGGTTCTGCTTTCACAAAATCTAATGCTTCCGTGACTAACTTCAACCCATTGGAACCTTCTAGGGGTACGAAGAGGTAGGAAGTGATGAGAGAGGGAAGAAGTCTTCATCCTCCTTGGAACACCAAGCCTCGGAACAGAAAATACCTCTGGAGAATGGCTCTGCAAAGTCTGAGACCTGATTTGCCTCAGTGGAAAAAGGGATTTTCAACATTTCAAAGCACTGTTTCTTTAAGCGCTATGTAGGGTGTTCTGGGGTTATCTTCTCCTCCCCTTCCAGTTTCCTCTATCGCCCCACACGACACAATTTACTATCCACGTTCTACTATTATCATAGAGTGAGAGACGGAGGGTTGGAAGGGAACCCCACGGCCATCTAGCTCAACCTGGTCATTTTACAGATGAAAAGACCGGGGCGCCGAGTGGCCACGTCCCTTGCTTTGCAATGACACGGGCCTCCTTGTTCCTCAGCAACAACTCCATCCCCTCATGCGTTTCCTCTCCCTCCTCATGTACACTTCTGGGCCTTCTCAGATCCCAGCTCGGATCTCCGCCTCCACATCCGATCTCCCTCCCTTAAAGCCTCAGAGGCTTTGCCTCTGACACCAGCTCCAATCCAGCACGTGGCATCTCATGCTATGTCCCCCCCGTCTACTGCGAGCTCCCCAAGAGCAAGAACTCTCCTTGTCTTCATGCCCAGCACTTAGCGGAGCGCCAGGAACATGATAATTACTTCATAAATCCTTATTGACTTGCCGTTTTTATTTTCCTGAGGTCTATCCCCGGTGGACTTTGAACCCAGGTTTTCCGACTCTAGAGCTAGACCTTTTCGACCACCTCTCCCTGACCGGACTCAGGGCTCCTGAAGGGCTGGACCAGGAGTCGGATGGCCTGGGGTCTTAGCTCCCTCCCTCATTTACCATCTGGGTCTGGATGTGCAAGTGACTTTCAGCAAGTCCGCTTGGTTCAATTACCCCAGATGCTCAATTTCCTCTGTAACGTGGAGATAACAGCACCTCCCCTGCCCGCCAGGGTATAGTAAGGATCAATGCACGTGAAATACCTTACAATGAAATTAGAAGTACTATGTAAAGTCACATCAACGGGAATAGATTACCCGTCCGTAATTCCCTTCTGGTTCCCTGGGGCTAATTCCCTCCAGACATCCTGTCAATGTCAGAGGCAAAAAGGGTCCCGGGCCTTGGCCGCAATGGAAGGTGTTTTTGTTTTGTTCTGTTTTAACTGGAATTTCCTCTTGTTGGATACCTATCTCCCAAGTCACCTGTTATCCGACAGGGAAAGAGCGGAAGAACAAAGTTCAAACTCCCCAGACCTCCCACACACCTTGGGGGGAGATCTGCGCAACCCCGGCACCGGCTCAGACTCACTGTGGGAAATCCAGTCTGGCCGCGCTAGATGCAGGGCGCAAAAAGCAAAAAGCGCAGCAGCTGAGCAGTGAGAAATGAAGCCCGGGGGAAAGTAGGAAAGCCATGAAATCCAAGGCGAGAACTTCCAGAAAAAGTCTGGAAGAGAGCTTCTGCTGGAAAAGCTCAACGACAGCCACAAAACCCGGGACAGACCGCAGACTAGAATACAGAGGGAAAGGAGGAGACGGAGCCTGGGGAGGGAGGGCAGCAGGCAGATGGCAGAGAGTGGAGCCAGGGAAGACAAAGACGCAGGAGGAAGGAGCTGGAGCCCTCCCGGCCTCGGCCCGCTGCGGTCTTTTCTGCGTTACCTGTGCTGCCTCCGCCTCGGCTGCCTTTATCTTGGGGGAAGATGCCAGAACATTGCTCCCACTCCACTCGGCCCGCGAAGCAGAGCTCCGCCACGATGTGCAGCGCCTTCTGACACAGTGTGCTCACCCCGTCCCCGGGGAAACTCATTGTCCTTCCTCTGTCAGCCTTCTCCTGGACCTTTCTGTCTTTCTCTTCCCTTATTAGATCTCCCCACCCAGCCCCTGGGCTCAGTCTGACACTCTCTTCTGTTTTCTAAAGCATCGGCCCGGCTGGAGGAGGTTTGATGACTGCAAGCACCACGGAAGCCACTAACTCCTAGAAGCCCCAAGTTAGTCCCAAAACTGGAGGGGAAGAGAGGACAGGGCAGGTGAGGGAGAGATGCTGGAGCCTCCTTAAAGCCAAAGAGGTTTGCACCAACTCACAGGCAGTGAGCGCAAACCAAGGAAAGGAGAGCGATCTAGGGGAAGAAGCGCGATCCAGGGAAAGACGGGAGGGAGAGAAAGAAAAAAGATGGATCTCCAGTTGTAAAAACCACGCTCTCTTCTACACAACATGCGTGTGCGTGCGTGTTGGCGCCCACGCTCTCTTCCCGGCTGGCTGCTGGCCAAGCATTCACTAAGCAGGTAGCGCGGGTCGGGATAGACAGGTAACCACAGGAGGGCGATCTTACTCGTCCGTTTGGGGTGTAGGGCGCAGTAGAGAGGGAAGAGCATCTCTGCGTTACAAGGGTGCGCACCTGTTTCTGTCCACTTACGGAAACTTGGGGCAGCGTTCCCCAACCCCATACTACCTCACCTACAGCTCTGCACCCCAATCTCCCCTTCAGCACCCTCCCTCTACCGCAAGCGCTTTCTGCCTTCTCGTGCATGCGTGCGCTGATGTAAGGGTCCATGATGACTGATTGATTGATTGAGATGGTGGCTGGAACAAAGATGATTTCATTTTCATCTGACGTTTCTTTTGTATAAAACCTTGGAATGATTTTTAATTGTGTATTTAATTTGCCTGTTTAGCTGACTTTTTAAAATTAAATTTTATGTTTATTTTTAGTTTACATCATTCATTTCCAAAAGATTTTGAGTTACAAATTTTCTCCCCATTTTTCCCCTACCCGCCACCCCAAAACAGCGATCCCACTGAATATCCCCTTCCCCAATCTGCTCTATCCTATATCTTCCCCCATCTCCCCTCCGATTTTCCAGTAGAACATGGTGGATCTCTATGCCCCAATGCCTGTATATCTTATTTCCCATTTGCATGTAAAATAATAATAATATATATATATATTTTAAACATTTGATTTTAAAACTTTGAATTCCAGATTCTTTCCCTTCCTCCCTCATCACCCACTCTTATAAGATAAGCAATTCAGTATAGGTTGTACATGTGTAGCTATGCAAAGCATTTCCATAGTGGATATATTGTGAAAGACTGACTATATTCCCCTACTTCCTATCCCACCCCACCCCCACTTATTCTATTCTCTACTTTGAACCCGTCCCTTTTCAAAAGTGGGTGCTTCCAACTTTCCTCCCCTCTAGCCTGCCTTCCTTTCCATCTCCCCCCTCTCATTTCCTCCCCCCCCCACTCTCCTGTAGGGTGAGATATCCTATTTAGTGTGCATATCATTCCCTCCCGAAGCCAAATTCAATCAGAGTAAGGTTGACTCATTCCCTTTTGCCTTCCTGTTCTTCCCCTCCATTGTAACAGTTTTCCCTTGCCTCTTCTATATGAGATAATTTACCCTATTCTGTCTTTCCACATCTCCTCTCATTATATTCCCCTCTCACCTCTTAATTCCACTTTTTAAGTATCATTCCTTCCTATTCAATTGTCCCTGTGCCCTATGTCTATGTATACCTGTACACATATATACACACACTCACATATGTATTCATACACCCATATACCCTCCTATGTAGACATATATATGTATGTATACATATATATATATATATATATACATACACACACATTTCTGTTCCCTTCAACTATTCTCATGCTGAGAAAAGTTTCATAAGTTACATTTATAATTTTTCCATGTAGGAATGTAAATAGTTCAACTTTGGTAAGTTCCTTATGGTTTCTTTTCCCTGTTTACCTTCTCATGCTTCTCTTGCTTCTTGTATTTGAATGTTAGATTTTCTATTCAATTCTGGTTTTTTCATCATGAATGCTTGAAAGTCCTCTATTCCACTGAATGATCATATTTTTCCCTGAAACATAATACTCAGTTTTGTTGGGTAGGTGATTCTTGTTTTTAATCCCAGCTCCTTTGACCTCTGGAATATCATATTCCAAGCCCTTCGATCCTTCAGTGTAGAAGCTGCCAGATCCTGGGTTATCCTGATTGTGTTTCCACAGTATTCAAATTGTTTCTTCCTGGTTGCTTGGGTTTTCTTTTTGGGATCTTTTTTAGGAGGTGATGGTGGATTCTTTCAATCTCTATTTTGCCCTCTGGTCCTAAAACATCAGGACGATTTGCCTTGAAATTTTCCTGAAGGATGATTTCTAGGTTCTTTTTTTGATCATGGCTTTCAGGTAGTCCAATAATTTTTAAATTATCTCTCCTGGATCTATTTTCCAGGTCAGTGGTTTTCCCATGAGATATTTCACATTGCCTTCTATTTTTTTTTTCATTTGTTTGGATATGTTTAATAGTATTTTGATTTCTCATGAAGTCACTACCTTCCATTTGCTCCAATCTAATTCTGAAGGAATGATTCTCTTCAGTGAGCTTTTGAGATTCTTTTTCCATCTGGCAAATTTGGCTTATTAAGGCATTCTTCTCCTCATTGGCTTTCTGAGCCTCTTTTGCCATTTGAGTTAGTCTATTTTTAAGGTGTTATTTTCTTCAGTCAGGTTGTTGACTCTCTTTTCATGATTTTCTTGCATCATTCTCATTTCTCTTTCCAATTTTTCCTCCACTTCTCTTATTTGGCTTTCAAATCCTTCTTAAGCTCCTCTATGACCTGTAAGCAGCTTATTCTTTTCTTGGAAGCTTATGGTGCAGGAGTTCTGAATTTGCTGTCTTCCTGCCATTCCATGCTTTGATCCTTTTTGTCCCCACAATAGGAGTGAAAAATTGGATTGCTGTGCTTGCTTTGCTTGCTCATGTTGCCACTCAATCACTTGACTTTTGAGCTTTTTGCCACAGTAGAACTCTGCTACCAGAGAGGAGAGCTTTGTCTCAATTGCTGGGGTTTTCTTAGCTGCCAGAGCTATTAGTTGGCTGTCCTCTCTGAAGCCTCCATATGCTCTCGAAAACTGGTCACACGCCCCAGGACCTCCACCCTAGCCAGTGATCCAGATTCAAGCAGGTTAAAGCAAGAGCAATTACCCCTCAGACTGGTGGCTTGGTCCCCCTACAATCTCCATGCCAGGAGCTCTGAAGCAGCCATTTGGCAGCAGCTGCACAGCCGCCACACCTTAGCCACTTCTCCTTCCAGGGGGCAAAGGTAGACCACACTCAAGGACTCATGGTTCCCAAAGTCCACACTGCACTGACCTCTCACTTTGTCCTTAGCATCTATGGGTTGATAATTCTGGAAACCACCACAGCTGCTGGCGATCTGAAGTCCCTCCAGCCAGAGGCTGGTTGTGGCCACCCTGAGGCTAAAACCTCCAGTTTGTGTGGGGCTAGGCTTGGCTCCCAGAGCACTCCACTGGCCCCTTCCTGCTGGCCTGCTGGACTGTCTTCAGCAGAAAGTTAGCTTCTCTGTGTCATTTTGTGGGTTTTGTAGCTCCAAAGTTTGTTTAGAGTCATTTTTTACATGAATTGGAGGAGGTGGAAGTGGGAGCTGCACAGAAGTCCTGTTTCTACCCCACCATCTTCTATTTAGCTAACTTAAAAAAAAATTTAATCCATTGTGCTTCAAACACAAATGCTGTGATTCATTTTTCTGCCATCAATTTTAAAAAATAATTAGTTCATTTATTTTTAGTTTTCAACATGCACTTCCATAAAATTTTGAGTTCTAAATTTTCTCCCCCTTCCTTCCCTCACACCTCCCCAATATGGCAGGCAATCTAATATAGGCTGTACTTAAACTTTCACATTAGGAGGAAACACAAGAAAGAAGAAACAACAAAAGAAGAGAAGAGCAACTAGTATGCTTCCATCTGCATTCAGACTCCAAAATTCTTACTCTGATATGGATAGTATTTTCTGTCATGAATCTTTTGGAGTTGTCTTAGATCCTTCCATTGGTAAGAAGAGCTAAGTCTATCAAAGTCAGCCATCCCACTGTATGGCTGTTATGGTATACAATGTTCTCCTGGTTCTGCTCATTTCACTCAACATCAGTTCATATGAGTCTTTCCAGGTTTTTCTAAAATCTGGCTGCTCATCATTTCTTATAGCACAATCGTGTTCCATTACATTTATATACCACAATTTGTTCAGTCATTTGCCAAATGATGGATATTCCTTCAAATTCCAATTCTTGACCACCACAAAAAGCTGCAATAAATATTTTTCTACATGTGGGTCCTTTTCCCTTCTTAAGATCTCTTTGGGATGCAGCCCTAGAAGTGGTATTGCTGTGTCAAAGGGTATGCATGGTTTTATAACTCTTTGGGCATAATTCCAAATTGCTCTCCAGCACTGGTTGGATCAGTTCACAACTCCACCAACAATGCACTAGCACTCCAATGTTCCCATATCTTCTCCAGAATTTATCATTTTCCTGTTTTGTCCTCTTAGTCAATCTGACAGGTGAGATGTGGCACCTAAGAGTTGTTTTGATTTGCATTTCTCAATCAGTAGACTGGATTCTTTGGATTTATCAAACAGGAGATCACTAGGGTCATTGGCTATTGTGTTATGCATTCCTAATCAATTCCAGTGATCCACCACTGTTTCTTAGCCAGTATGATAATTGCTGCTTTTAAATCAATTTAAGATCTGGTAAAGCTAGGCCACCTTCCTTTGAATTTCTTTTACTTAATTCTGTTGATATTCTGGACCCTTTGTTCTTCCAGATGAATCTGTTGTTGTTTTTGCTTGCTCTGTAAAATGCTTTTTTGGTCATTTGATTGATATGGCACTGAATAAGCAAATTCATTCCAGTAGAATTGACATTTTTATTCTATTAGCTCAGTCTACCCATGAACAACTGATAGTTTTCCAATTATTTACATCTGACTTTATTTGTGTGAAAGGTGTTTTATAAGTGTGTTCACATAGTTCCTCAGTTTGTTTTGGCATGTAGATTCCCAAATATTCTATAATGTCTGCAGTAACTTTAAAAGGAATTTCTCTTTCTATCTCTTGCTGTTGGGTTTTGTTAGTGAAATATAGAAATCCTGGTGATTTGTGAGGGTTTATTTTAGATCCTGCAACTTTGCCAAATTTGTGTATCATTTCAAGTATTTTTTACTCAATTCTCTAGGATGCTCTAAGTATATCATCATCGTCTGCCAACAGTGATAGCTTATATAAATTCCTTCACTTTCTTTTTCTTCTCTTATTGCTAAAGCCAATGTTTCTAATGCAATATTGAATAACGGTGGGATAATGGTCATTCTTGTTTCACCCCTGGCTTTACTGGAAGTTCTCCTAGCTTATCCCCATTACATACAATGCTTGCTTATGGTGTTAGATGCTACCTGTCATTTTAAGGAAGATTCCATTTATTCCTGTGTTCTCTAGTATTTTTCATAGGAATGAGAATATTTTGTCAAATGCATCTAACTAATAATTATTAATAACTAATAGTTTATATAGTATTGGAATTAATTGTTCTTTAAATTGTTAATAGAATTCATTTGTAAATCTATCTGTCCCTGGACATTTTTCCTTAGGGAATTCATTGATGGATTTTCCAATTTCTTTTTCTGAGATGGGATTATTTAAGTATTTTATTTTCTGTTCTGTTATTCTGGGTAATTTATATTTTTGTAAATATTCATCCATTTCACTGGGATTGTCAAATTTATGGAGATACAGTTGGTCAAAATAGTTCCTAATTATTGTTTAGATTTTGTCTTAATTGTTGATGAATTCACCCTTTTCAAAATTATCGATGCTGGTAATTTGGTTTCCTTCCTTCCTTCCTTCCTGCCTTCCTTCCTTCCTTCCTGCCTTCCTTCCTTCCTTCCTTTCTTCCTGCCTGCCTGCCTTCCTTCCTTCCTTCCTTCCTGCCTTCCTTCCTTCATTTCTTTCTTTCTTACTTTCTTTCCTTCTTTCCTTTCTTTCTTTCTTTCTTTCTTTCTTTCTTTCTTTCTTTCTTTCTTTCTTTCTTTCTTTCTTTCTTTCTTTCTTTCTTTCTTTCTTTCTTTCTTTTTTCTTTTTGATCCAATTAACCAAACATTTGTCTATTTTATTGTTTTGCTTTGTATTTCACAAAACCAGCTCTTAGTTTTATTTATAAGTTCAACAGTTTTCTTAATTTCAGTTCTATTAATCTCTCCTTTGGTTTTCAGAATTTCTCATTTGTAATTTAATTGGGGATTTTTAATTTGTTGTTTTTTTCTGTTTTGTTTTTGTCTTTAATCTCCAGGACCTAGTATACTGACTTACATAGTAGTTATATTACAACAATTTGTTGAATTGTTAAATGAATTTGTTTTTAATATTACATGAATAAAATTTAATCCTTTTCTAAAAGCTTGTAATTAATTTCATTGTTTTAAAATTCATTTTAATAATCATTGTTTTGATCCATACAATTTCATAGACTCTAATTGCTTGTCATGGTAACCCTGGATTTTCCATCAGTAGTAACATAGGTTTGGGCATGTTCCAACCAATGTATAAGTAGGGATTCAAGTCTGTTCCTAAGAACATATTTGTGTCTGTTTAAAAAAAATCTAAGCTGAGCATGGCAAGTCACTTTACCTGAAGGCTAGCAATTAAATGATACATTTTGGCCACAGTTATGATAAGATCAGGAAAAAGAAAGAAAATATATTGGCCCTCAGTCCTCTACAACTCCCTGCTACTTCTGCAGTGATAGTAACAGAATGGTATATAAAAGCTCAGAAAATGCTCAGAATCATTTAGTTTTTAAGCCATTTTATACAGATTACCTGGACTTTTGGCTCAATGAAATGATTGCATGCTATGGGAGGAACAAAATCAAGTTGATTTTGACATCATTAATATAAATTTAAAATGTTAAAGGATATTAGATGTTAAGGATATTAGAAAACAAAGAAAAATATGATAGCTTGCAGGTTCTTAAAAAGACAGAAGTAAGTGGAATTTAGAACTTGGTTATTTTGCATACTAGTGCTCAAAATATAATATTTGTCTCAAAGGTTATAATGAATGTAACAGTAGAATATATGTAAATATCTGCTATAAAAGATGAGGAGGTATATAAAAAAATCCCACAGGGATCTCAACATTAAATAAATGTGTAACATCTACTCTGGGCTACCTCTCCAATTTGACAGTCACTATATGGATCCCCAGTGTGATCTGACTATACTCTCACAGTTTTTTAAACTCTTTTTTCTTGTTATTTTTTTCTTTTTTATCTGTTTTCTTTTTTTCAATTAATTTATTTTTAGCTTCCAACATTCAGTTCACAAGCTTTTGACCTTTAAATTTCCCCCCCTCCCTCTCTCACCCCTCCCCAATACAGCATGCAATCTTATATAGGCTCCACACATACATTCATATTAAATATAATTTCACATTAGTCATGTCATAAAGGATTATAACCAATGGAATGAATCACAAGAAAGAAGAAACAAAATAAAACAAAAAAAGAGAGCAAGAAGTATGCTTTAATTCACATTCAGATTCCATACCATTCTCTTTGGATATGTATGGATGGCATTTTCCATCATGAGCCTTTTGGACTTGTCTTAGACCCTTGCCTTGCTGAGAAGTCTATCAAAGTTAGCCATCACACAATGTGGCTGTAACTGTGTATAATATTTTCCTGGTTCTTCTTACCTCACTCAACATCAGTTCATGTATGTCTTTCCAGGTTTTTCTGAAGTCCAACTGCTCATCATTTCTTATAGCATCATTGCATTTCATTTCCGTTACATGATATTACAATTCCATTACATTTAAATACCACAACTTGTTCAGCCATTCCCCAATTGTTTGGCATCCCATCAGTTTCCAATTTTTTTGCCATCACAAAAAGAGCTGCTATAAATATGTTTGTATATATGGGTGCTTTTCCCGTTTTTATGGTCTCTTTAGGATATAGCCCTAGAAGTGATATTGCTGGCTCAAAGGGTATGCACAGTTTTATAGCCTTTTGGGCACATTTCCAAATTGCTCTCCAGAATGGTTGGATCAGTTCCCAACTCCACCAACAATGCATTAGTGTTCCAATTTTCCCACATCTTCTCCAGCATTTATCATTTTCCTGTTTTGTCATGCCAATCAGATAGGTGTGATCTCAGAGTTGTTTTAATTTGCATATCTCTAATCAATAGTGATTTAGAGCATTTTTTCATATGACTAGATAGCTTTAATTTTTTCCTCTGAAAACTGTCTGTTCATATCCTTTGACCATTTATCAATTGGGGAATGACTTATATTTTTTGTAAATTTGACCCAGTTCTCTACATATTTTACAAATGAGGCCTTTATCAGAGACACTGGTTGTAAAAATTCTTTCCCAGTTTTCTGCTTCTCTCTTAATCTTGGTTGCATTGGCTTTGTTTGTGGGAAATCTTTTCAATTTAATGTAATCAAAATTATCCATTTTTCATTTCATAGTGTTGTCTCTCTCCTGTTTGGTCATGAATTCTTCAGTTCTCCATAAATCTGAGAGGTAAACTATTCCTTGCTCTCCCAGTTTGCTTATAATCAGCCTTTATAACTAAATCGTGTACCCATTTTGACTTTATTTTGGCATACGGTATAAGATGTCGGTCTATACCTAGTTTCTGCTGTACTGTTTTCCAGTTTCCCCAGCAATTTTTGTTAGATGGTGAGTTTCATTAATTCCCTTGACATCCTTGACCTTTTTTTCTTCTAGATGAATTTCATTATTTTTTCTAGCTCTATATAATGATTTTTTTTTTTTGTAGTTTGATTGGTATGGCACTGAATAAGTAAATTAATTTAGGTAGAATTGTCATTTTTATTATATTAGATCAACCTACCCATGACATGCAACTGATGTTTTCCAATTATTTTGATCTGACTTTATTTGTGTGAAAAGTGTTTTGTGACTGTGTTCATATAGTTCCTGAGTTTGTTTTGGCAGGTAGACTCCCAAATATTTTATGATGTCTACATTTTATCTTTAATGTCTAAAATGGCTACATTATATCTTTAAGTGGAATTTCTCTTTCTATCTCTTACCGTTGCACTTTGTTAGTTATATATGGAAATGCCAGTTATTTATGTAGGTTTATTTTATGTCCTGCAACTTTGCTAAATTTGTTCATTATTTCAAGTATTTTTTTTTTACTATATTCTCTACCTATACCATCATATCATTTACAAAGACTGATAGCTTTGTTTCTTCTTTGCCTATTCTAATTCCTTCAATTTCTTTTTCTTCTCTTATTACTAAAGCTAATGTTTCTAGTACCACATTGAATAACAGTGGTGATAATGGACATTCCTGTTCCACCCCCAATCTTATTGGAAATACTTTTAGTTTATCCCCATTACATATAGTACTTGCTGATGATTTAAGGTAGATACTACTTATCATTTTAAGGAAGGCTCTATTTATCCCTGTGTTCTCTAGTGTTTTTAATAGGAATGGGTGCTGTATTTTATCAAAAACTTTTTCTGCATCTATTGAAATAATCATATATCATAGTTCTGTTAGTTTTGTTGTTGTGATCAATTATGCTGATAGTTTTCCTAATATTGAACCAGTCTTCATTCATGGTATAAATTCTAACTGATCAAAGTATAGTATTCTCGGGCAGCCAGATAGCACAGTGTATAAGAGCACCGGCCCCAGAGTCGGGATGACCTGGGATCGAATCCAGGCTCAGATACTTAGCAGCACACCCAGAAATAACTGGCTGTGTAACCTTGAGCAAGTTACTTAACCCCAATTGCTTTAAAAAACTATAGTATTCTCACGATAAGTTGCTGTAATTTTTTTCTAATATTTTATTTAAAATTTTTGCATCTATATTCATTAGGGAAATTGTTCTATAATTTTCTTTCTCTGTTTTGACTCCTCCAAGTTTAGGTTTGAGTATCAGTAACATATTTGTATCACAAAAAGAATTTGGTAGGACTCCTCCAATTTTCCCAAATAGTCTATATAGTAGTAGAATTAATTGTTCTCTATGTGTTTCATAGAATTTGCTTATAAATTCATCTGACCTTGGAGATTTTTTCCTAGGGAGGGCATTGATGACTTGTTTAATTTCTTTTTCTGAGATGGGATTATTTAAGTATTTTACTTCCTCTTCTGTTTATCTGGGCAGTTTATATTTTCATAAACATTCATTTCACTGTAAAATTTATTTGCATACAGTGGGGCAAAATAGTTTCTAATTATTGTTTTAATTTCCTCTTCATTGGTGATGGAATCATCCTTTTCATTTTTGACACTGATAATTTGGTGTTTTTCTTTCTTTTTTTAAATCAAATTAACCAAATGTTTATCTATTTTGTTGGGGGGGTTTTCATACAACTAGCTCTTAATTTTATTTATTAGTGCAATATTTGTTTTTTTGTTTTGCCTTTTTTGGAGAACAATTGGGGTTAAGTAACTTGCCCAAGATTACACGGCTAGCTCTTTTTTTTGTGGGTGTTAAGTGTCTGAGGCTGGAACCAAACTTGGGTCCTCCGACCCCAGGGCCGGAGCTCTTACTCACTGCACCCCCTAGCCACCCTGCAATAGTTTTCTTAATGTCAATTTTCTTAATCTATCCTTTGGATAGATTGTATTGCATTGTATTGTAAAAATAGCTTGAAATCTATTATTGGTAGGCCACCTTTCACTTTTTAAAATTAATTCTCTTGATATTTTTAAACTTTTTTCTTCAAGATGAATTTTTCTAATGATTTTTTTTAGCTTTATAAAATAATTC
>NW_027186376.1:2336488-2357285 GCF_028583685.1 Petaurus breviceps papuanus | reverse complement strand
GCAGGATTGTCATTTTTGTTATATTGGCTCAGGCTACTGATGAACAACTAATATTTCCCCAATTGTTCAGATGTTTTTATTTTTATGAAGCATTCTTAATTGTGTTTATATAGTCCCTGGGATTGTCTTTGCAGGTAGTCTCCCAATTATTTTTTACTCTCTGCAGTTATTTTAAATGGAATTTCTCTTTTATATCTTCCTGCTGGGTTTTTGATAATATGTAAAAATGCTGATGATTCATGTAGCTTTATTTTACATCATATAACTTTGCTAAACTTGTTAATTGCTTCATCTAGTGAAGCTGCCATGTATAGCTGAGAAAAAATTATATTCCTTTCTATTCTTACTCAATTTTGTCCAGATGTCTGTCACATCAAATTTTTCTAAAATTCTATTAATCTTGAATTCTTTCATATTTATTTTATATTTTAATTCATCTATCTCTGAAAAGAAAAAGTTGAGGCCCCTTACTAGTATAATTTTATTGTATGTTTCTTTCTGTAATTCATTTAACTTTTCCTTTAGGAATTTGGATGCTATGCCATTTATGGCATATACGTTGTGTATTAATCTTTCTTTTCTATCTATGGTACCCTTTAACAAGATGTACATTCCCATATTATCTCTTTTAATAGGGTCTATTTTTGCTTTAGCTTTCTCTGAGACATGACACCTGTGCCCGAATTTTTTTCACCTTCAGCTGAAACATAATAGATTCTGTTCCAGTCCCTTATTTTGCCCCATGTATATCTTTTGGTTTCAAGTGCATCTTTTGTAAACAACATTTTCCACTTATTCAGATCTGACTTTATTTGTGTGAAAGTTGTTTTGTAATTGTATTCATATAGATCCCAAGTTTGTTTTGGCAGTTAGATGCCCAAATATTTTATAATGTTTACAGTAACTACAAATGGACTTTCTCATTCTATCCCTCGATGTTGGACTTTGTTAGTAACGTATAGAAAGGCTAAGGATTTATGTCTATTTATGTTATACCCTACAACTTTGCTAAAGTTATTTATTTACAAGAATACAAGTCATTCCACAATTGATAAATGGTCAAAGGATATGAACAGGCTGTCTTCAGAGGAAGAAATTAAAGCTCTTCTATAGGCACATGAAAAAAATGCTCTAGATCACTATTGATTAGAGAAATGCTTATCAAAACAACTCTGATACAACACATCACACCTATCAGATTGACCAGTATTTCAGAAAAGATAAATGACAGGTGTTGGAGAGGATATGGAAAAGTTGGAACATAATTCATTATTGGTGAAGCTGTGAGTTGATCCACCCATTCTTGAGAGCAATTTGAAACTATGCCTAAAGGGCTATAAAAAATGTGTATACCCTTTGACCCAGCAATACCCCTTATAGGGATGTACCCCAGAGAGATCATAAAAATGACAAAAGGACCCACGTGTACAAAAATATTTATAGCAGCTCTCTTTGTGATGACCAAGGATTGGAAATTGAAGGGATACCCATCATGGGAATGGCTAAACAATTTGTAGTTTATGAATGTAACAGAATACTATTGTATTATAAGAAATGTGGAGCAAACGAAATTCATAACCTAGAAATACTTATATAAACTCATGCCGAGTGAAGTGAGCAGAACTAGGAGAACATTTTCTACAATAACAGTCACAGTCAGTGATGACTGATTTTGATAGACTTAAGTCTTCTCAGCAATGCAAGGACCTAAAATATTTCCAAAGGATGCATGAGGGAAAATGCAATCCAGTCAGAGAAAGAGTTATGGAGTCTGAATGCAGAGTGAAGCAGATTGTTTTCTTTTTTGTTTGTTTTTTCCTTTCTCATAGTTTCTCCCATTCTTTATTATTCTTCTATACAACATGACTAATGTGAAAATATGTTTAATAGGAATGTATATGTAAAGCCTGTATCAGATTGCAGGCTGACTTGGGGAGGGAGGTGAAAAAATTTGAAACTTATGGAAGTAAATGTCAAAAATTAAATTAATTTAATTATATTTTTTAAAAAAACTGAGGAGGAAGGCAACAAAAAAAGAGTTCTCTTCAGGAAAATTGTGTATTTTTTGTTCCATTTGATGAGTTTTGCCTTTCAAGGCATTCTTCTCTTCAGCAGATTTTTGTGTCTCTTTTACCCTTTGACCTAGTCTGTTTTTTTTTATTTTAGTTTTCAACATTCATTTCTACAGGATTTTGAGTTTCGAATTTTCTCCCCATCTCTCCCTACATCCCACCCCAAGATAACAAGCATCCTGATTATCCCTTCCCCCAGTTTGCCTTCTTTTCTATCTTTTCTATTACTCTCCCTTTGCCTCCTCCCCCCCCACTTTCTCGTAGGGCAAGATGAATTTCTATACCCCATTGTCTGTATGCCTTATTTCCTAGTTGCATGTGAAAAAATTTTTGACATTTGTTTTTAAAACGTTGAGTTCCAGATTTCTCTTCCTTCTTCCCTCCTAACCCACCCCCATTGAGAAGAAATGCAATTCAATATAGGTTACACATGTGTAATTATGCAAAACATTTCCATAGTAGCCATAATGTAAAAGACTAACTATGTTCCCCTCCATCCTATCCCACCCCATTTATTCTATTTTCTCTTTTGACCCAGTCCTTTCCAAAACTGTTTGCTTTTGACCAACACTTCCTCCAATCTACCCTCCCTTCTATCATCCCCCTCCTCATAACCTTCCCCCCCTACTTTCCTGTAGGGTGAGATACCCAATTGGGTATGTATGTTATTCCCTCCTTAAGCCAAAACCAATTAATGGATCAAAGGGCTTGGACTATGATATTCTGGAGATCAAAGGAGCTAGGATTAAAACCAAGAATCACCTACTCAGCAAAATTGAGTATAATACTTTATAATACTTCATAAACTCATAAACTTGTTCTAGGCACCTCTCCCAAAACTGTGAGGACTGCCTCTCCACAGCCTCAACAAGCTCTGCCACACCAGTGCTCCTCACCCCAGGTTGACTCATTCCATTTCACCTTCCTGCTCTTCCCCTCCATTGTAATAGCTTTGTCTTGTCTCTTTTATGTAAGATAATTTACCCTATTCTATTCCTCCCTTTCTCCTTCTCTCAATACATTCCTATCTCAACTCTTAATTTTATTTTTTAGATAACATCCCTTCATATTACACTCATTTTGTGACTTCTTTCTATGTATATATACATACATACAGATACATACATACATATGTATACACACAGACACACACATATGTGTGTGTATATATATATACATATATATATTCCCTTCAACTGTCTTCATACTGCAAAAAGTCTCATGAGTTACAAATATCATCTCAACTTTAATAGGTTCCTTATAATTTTTCTTTCCTGTTTACCTTTTCTTGCTTCTCTTGATTTTTGTATTTAAAAGTCAAGTTTTCTGTTCTGCTCTGCTCTTTTCATCAAGAATACTTGAAAGTCCTCTATTTCATTGAATGTCTATATTTTCCCCTAAAGTATTATACTCAGTTTTGCTGTATAGGTGATTCTTGGTTTTAATCCTAGCTCCTTTGATCTCCTGAATATCATATTCTAAGCCCTTTGATCCCTTAATGTAGAAGCTACTAGATGTTGTGATATCCTTATTTTGCTTCCACAATACTCAAATTGTTTCTTTCTGGCTGCTTGTAATATTTTCTCCTTGACTTGGGAGCTCTCGAATTTGACTACAATATTCCTAGGAGTTTTCTTTTTGGGATCTTTTTCAAGAGGAGATCAGTGAATTCTTTCAGTTTCTATTTTACCTTCTGGTTCTAGAATATCAGGGCAGGTTTTCTTGATAATTTCTTGAAAGATGATGTCTAGGCTCTTTTTTTGATCATGGCTTTCAGGTATTCCAATAATTTTTAAATTATCTCTCCTGTATCTGTTTTCCAGGTCAGGTTTTTCCAATGAGATATTTTACATTGTGTTCTATTTTTTCATTCTTTTGGATCTGTTTTATAATATCTTTATTTCTCATAAAGTCATTAGCTTCCATTTGCTCCATTCTAATTTTGAAGCAATTATTTTCTTCAGTGAGTTTTTGGACATCTTTTTCTATTTGGACAGTTCTGCTTTTTAAGGCTTACTTCTCCTCAGCAGCTTTTTGGGTCTCTTTTGCCATTTGGATTAGTCTGTTTTTTAAGGTTTTATTTTATTTAGTGGTTTTTTGGGTCTCCTTTAGCAAACTGTTGACTCATTTTTCATGATTTTCTGGCACCACTCTCATTTCTCTTCCCAATTTTTCTTCTGTTACTTGATTTTCAAAATCATTTTAAAGCTCTTCCATGGCCTGCAACCAGTTTATATTTTTCTTGTAGGCTTTTGATATAAGAGCTTTGGCTTTGTTGCCTTCTTTTGTTTGTATGTTTTGATCTCCTTTGTCACTAAAAAAGACTCTGTAGTCCAATTTCTTTTCCTCTGTGTGCTTATTTTACCAGCCTATTACCTGACTTTTGAGTTCTTTGCCATGGTAGAACTCTGCTTCCAGAGTGGAGAGTGCTATGTCCTGAATTTCTGATATTTGGGCTGCTATTGTCAGAACTTCTTCTAGGCATCTGCGTCAGAGCTGTGAGGAGGACTACCTCTCCACAGCCTCAACAAGCACTGCCATGCCAGCACTCCTCACCCCAGCACTGCCACCCAAGACTACGACCCAGATCCATGCAGGGCAAAGCAAGAGAATCCTGTGTCAGTGCCAGCAGAAAGATTCCTGCAATTGCCCTCTAGTCAGTCACTTGTTTCCCCCACCATCTGTGGACCTGGAGCTCCAGAAGCAGCTCCTGCTTCTGTTGCTGCTGTTGCTGCCACCACCTCTGCCACCCTGCTCCAGACCATGCTCTTCTCTCACCCTGGTGGAACAGGGTTTCCCCACTGACCTTTTACTTTTTCTTTGTCATTTGTGGGTTCAGAAGTCTGGAAACTGCCACAGTTGCCAGGGATTCAGGCCCCTGAGGTCTGCTCCAGTTAGATCTTCGCCACCATTCTGTGCTGACACTCCACTCCCAGCCCAGTGTGATAGACCCTTCCTTCAGGCTTGCCAGACTGACTTCAGCTGGAGGTTTTAATGGCAAGGAAAGAAGTACCTAGCATCTTGTTTCAGCTGCTTAAGTATTTAGCACCTTGTTTGAGTTCACAAGTCTTTGAGCCTTGCCCTGCTTATATCACAACTTTGTTAATAAACAGAACTTGTCAACCCCAACTTACTGATGCAACAGGAAGTGGTGGAATAGACTTAATGACCATATATAAGGAGAAGCCCAAGATGGGAAAGAGCAGAACCGAGAAGAGAGCACCTGTGGTGGCAGAATTGAGAAGGGGAACTTTGTGGTGGCCAGGTACTCTGTTTTTCTGTTCTGTCTGTGTTGATTTGTGTTTATAATACTTTGTACAGAAGCCATGGGACCTTACTGGAAGCCTTGAAAGAGGATTTTCTTGTTGTTTGTTTACAGAAGTCCTGGAGGGTTTTGGAGGTCCTTGGACTTTACTGATGATTTGTGTTGACCTCTTAGACCTTGTTTGTGGCTCTCTGTTGATTTCACAGGCAGATAGTGAATTGATAATGATGGTGCCAGCAATGTGCATGAATGTTGTTTTGACTCGGTTGAGCTTTGTCTTTCCAGAAACAGAAACTGTGAAGGACTTGAGGAGGACTGGACCCTGTGAGCTTCAATATGGAATGGGAGCTGGATGAGGAACTGGACAAGGAGTTGAGAGCTGCCTACCTTTGAACCCAGGTGACAGTTGGGTAGTTTCAGGTAGGAGCTGGACCCATGGAATTTGGGAGCCAGCCTCAAGAAAAGATGAAAAAGACCTCTCCTTAGGTTCTTGATGCTGACTGAAAAGATCATGATTTACTGTGGCCTAGGGGTTGAGAACTTTGGATTTTGTACTTTGTGTCCCTTAAGAAGGTTAGCTCCTTAAGGATGATTGAATTAAGGCTAATTGGAAATTAATCTCCAGTCAAGAAGAAAGAAGACTTTTTGTCTGAGAGATTAAGACAATGTGACCTGGGAGTGGAGAATTTTGACTTTTGTACTTTGTGTTCCTTAAGGAGTCTTGCTTCTTAAGGATGATTAAGTTAAGGACTTACTGAATGATATCTTTTGTTTAAGACTGTGTGGCCACTTTAGTGATAAGTTGTTATGTCATAACATTGTGAATACTGTACTTTGGTTTCTGTGAATGTTTTATCTTAGTTTATTATTGAATAGAGAGTTCACTATACTGTGTAATCAGAATCTTGAAGCTATTCACAACAATAGTCCTCTGGAAAGCTGCTTGTGCTTTACTTTAGAGAGATATATTTTGCTCTGTAATTTTGTGGGTTCAGTAGCTCTAAAATTTGTTTAGAGTCATTTTTTACAGGTATTGGAGGTGATTGGGGGGGACAAGCTCAAGCAAGTTCCTGCTTTTACTCCCCCCTCTTGGCTCTGCCCCTCTTGACTTAGTCTGTTTTAAGGTGTTATTTTTTTCAATATTTTTTGGTTCCTCCTTTACCAACATGTTGACTTTTTATATGCTTTTCTTGCATCACTCTCACTTCTTTTCCAAATTTTTCCTCTACCTAATTCCTCTCTCTAATTACTTGAATTTTAAAATTCTTTTTCGGCTCTTCCATGTCCTGAGACAACTTTATATTTTTTCTGAGTCTTCAGATACAGAAATTTTTACTTTATTATCTTCCTCTTAGCATGTCTTTTGATCTTCCTTGTCACTGTAGTGATTTTCTATGGTCAGAATTTTTTTTTTGTTTGCTGATTTTCCAGCCTATGTCTTGACTTTTAACTCTATGCTAATGTGGGACTCTTCTTCTGGGGGTAGAGGGCACACTCTCCCAAACTTCATATTTTTTATGCAGCTGCTTTCAGAGGTAATTCTGGGGACCTGTAAGTTTTTGGCTCTTTCAAGGTGGTATGATCTAGGAAAAGGTGTGTTTACTACTCTCCCATACTGTGCACTGGTTTGTGAGTGACCACAAG
Source organism: Petaurus breviceps papuanus (assembly GCF_028583685.1). Classification (NCBI taxonomy): domain Eukaryota; kingdom Metazoa; phylum Chordata; class Mammalia; order Diprotodontia; family Petauridae; genus Petaurus; species Petaurus breviceps. The sequence continues at coordinate 2,350,304 of NW_027186376.1, read as the reverse complement.
TAATCTTTTCCACCCTGGAACTGTGACCAGGGTCTCTGGTGCCTTGCAGTCACAAGCTCATGTGCATTAGCAAGTTCCTCCTTGCACTGGTACTAAGACCCAGGACTACAACCCAGATCAAAGCATACCTTCAAAAGGACCCCTGTGAATCTTCTGACCTGATGTCAGGTCTCCTGACTACCTGTGGGCTGAGAAATTTGGAAGCTACTTTTGCTGCCACTGACTCAGTTACCCCAAATCCTGCTCCTGGTTTGCTGTGGCCTGGTGTGTTCCAGTTGCAGCCTGCTGTCCTCTCTCACCCTAATGCAACTGGCCTTTCCTGCTGACTTTCTAAGTTGTCTTGAGCTAGAAAATTGTTTCACTCTATCTTTTTGTGGATTCTGCCACTCTAGAATTTGGTTAGAGTCATTATTTTGGAGGGGTTTAGAGGAGAGCTCAGGCAAGTCCCCATCTTTACTCTGCCATCTTTGCTTCCCCTTTCCTTGAAAGGAAACATTTTTGCCTAGCTCTCTTACCACATATCTTTCACAGCAACCTAGAAAATTCACCATACTAAATTCTGATGAGGAAAGGAAGGAAAAAAAATAGTTTGCCTTGAAAAAATTGTTACCTGAAAGCTATGAACAATAAATGAGCTGAGACATCATATTTCAAGAAATTATAAAGGAAAACTTCACAGATATCTTAGAACTGGAGAGTAAAGTTGACATTTAAAGAGTCCACCAGTTACCTCCTGGAATAATTCCCAAAATGAAAATTACTAGAAATATTATAGTCAAATGCCAGAATTCCCAGGTCAAGAGAATAAATACTGTAATCTGCCAGAAAGAAACAATTCAAATATTGTGGAATGATAATCAGAATTACACAGAATTTAGTAGCTTATACATTATAAAATCAGAGGGCTTGGAATATGATATTCTAGAGGGCAAAGGAGCTTGGATTACAATCAAGAATAAGCTACCCAACAAAACTGAATATAATCTGTCGGGGGAGGGAAGGAAATGGATATTTAATGAAGTAAAAAAAAAATCCAAGGATTTCTAATGAAAAGAACAGAGCTGAATAGAAAGTTTGGCATTCAAACATAAGCCTCAAGAGAAACATGAAAGAGAAATCATAAGGAACTCAGTACAGTTAAAATATTTACATTTCTATGTGGGAAGATGATTTTTGTAATTCCTAAGAACTTTTTCAGCACCAGATGGATTTACAAGTGAATTCTACCAAATATTTAAAGAACAATTAATTTCATAACCTGGGGCGGGAGTAGGGGGGAGAAAGGAAGGAATTATACAAATTCCTCCTATGGCACAAATGTGTACTTGATACCTAAATCAGAAGAGTCAAAACAATGAAAGAAATTATAGACCAATTACTCTACTAAATATTGATGCAAACATTTTAAATAAATGACTAACAGGGAAATCACAACAATATATAACAAATATCACATACTATGCACCAGAGTGCATTTATATCATGAATGCAGGACTAATTTAGTTAGGGAAACCATATGTAACAGACCACAATACAACAAAACTCATTGTTTCAATAGTTCTTGACAAAATACAACATTCATTTAAAAAAATACTGGGAATAACAGAAATGAATGGAGCTTTTTTTAAAATGTTAAGTAGTATCTAAAACTAAGAATAAGCATTATCTGTAATGGAGACAAATTAAAAGCCTTTCCAATAAAATTTGGGGCAAATCAAGGATGTATATAGACAACAGTCCTATTCAATAATAGTCTAGAAATGCTAACTGTAGCATTAAACTATAACATTATAACTATAGCAGTAAGTCAAGCAAAAGCCTAAGGAATAAGCACAGAAAATGAAGAAGCAGAACTACCACTTTTTGCAGATGACATGATAGTTAACTTAGAGAACCTTAGAGAACTAATTGAAACAATTATAAACTTCAGCAGAGTTGCAGAATATAAAATAAACCCACACAATTCATTAGCATTTCTGTAGTAATAACGCCCAGAAGAAAAAAATATGACTAGAAATTCCATTTAAAATTACCATTGACAGTATTTGGGAAGCTACCTTCCACATCAAGCACAGGAACTACATGAACACAATTACAAGACACTATTGAAATAAATAAAGGATTAAGTAATTTAAGAAATATTAATTGTTCATGGGTAGGTAGAGTCAATATCATAAAAATGACAGTACTACCTAAATTTACTTGTTCTGTACCATACCAATCAGACTACCAAGATTTACTTTATAGAGGTAGAAAAGTAATAATAAATCATCTTCAGGGACAAAAAGGTCAAGAATATCAAAGAAGTCAATGGAAAAAATTGGGAAGGGGGGGGGGGGCTAGCCATACCAGATCTCAAACTACAATACAAATCTGAAATCATAAGACAGTTGGTACTGGCTAAGAAATTGAGATTGATCGGTGAAAAAGATTAGGTACAAACTTTGCAAAAGCAAATAACATATGACAAACAAGTGAAAAATCTGAAGAGAACACTTTTGGAATAAAACAGTTACCAGCAGTTTTTGTCAAATAGAGTTACTGCCCTCTAAGCTGAAGTTTTGGGGTTTATCAAACACGAGATGATTGTGTTATTTCTTCCTCTGAAAACTGCCTATTCATAGACTTTGGACATTTGTCAATTAGGGAATGCCTCTTATTCTTATAAATTAGACTCAGTTCCCTTTATATTTGAGAAAAGAAGTCTTTAGCAGATAAATTGCTGCAAAGATTTCTCAGTTTCCTTCTTCTAACTTTTGCTATGTTGTTTTATTTGTGCAAAACCTCCTTAATATTATGTAATCAAAACAATTCATTTCACCTCCTTGAATCAATGAATGTGGGAGATAACTACAAAGATTTTGATCTCTTCCAACAAAGACACATGAAATATAAACATTAATATGTCAAGGAAAGGCTGTGGTTGAATATTTTAAGAGTCTTAGTGGTATTCTGAAATCAGAGCTGAATGAGGAAGCAGACGTTTAAAGTGGCTATTCTAAGTGTACACTTTTAGATTTGTAAAATAGACCAAAAAGATGTGGACCCTAAAAAAAACCCCATGCAATATTACTGAAACTTACATTGGGCCCGCTATGCTAAGGTAACAAAATAAAGACTTTCACTTCCATGCCAACAACAGGGAAGGGGATTGATAGATATTCTTAGAGCATATGAAGAAACAAGTAAAAAATCTAAAGAAATACTTTTGGAATAAGCAGACATCATTTCACTGTGAAGCATCTGGTGGTATCATAAGTATACTCAATATTAACAATATTATGTCATAGGCATCTAATAATGAGCCATCTAAGGGACAGAAAGCAGGGACCTGAATTTATGTCTCTTAACTTTGAGGTTGAGATTATGAAAAATCCTTATGCTTGACTGCCATTATCTGGAAGACAAAGTTGGACAGGAGGAAGAGAGTAATATTTCTGTTTTCAGGGAAGTGAGTTTGTAGCCCACTCCTAAGTCTTATTGAACTTACTGGACAAGCAACATGCTTAACATAGCACCCCTGGACCACCCTCTTTATGACCACTCACACTGGACTCCCTCACTGGCTATGGAATGGATAGTTCTTTTAAAGATAAAGTGACTGAGGTAAACATCTTGCAATGCAAGGAATACATTAAGTTTCTTGAAGATCTGAAAGGATTTGTCAAGTGCCATAGGAAGGACTGAAGAGGAGAGTAAAAACAGTAAAGGAGAGGCTTTTGCTTGTGGTCCTACCATTAGAGTACCCTATGGACTCAAAAGCCCTTAAAAAGCAATACAGAGTGTGGTGGAGGTAGGGGTGGACAAAGATGAGGAATGACCATTTGAACTCAGTTATACGGAGCTGATCCAGTGTCCTGAACAAAGTCACGGAGCAATATGGTGAGCCCCAAAGATCAGAGGGCCATCCGATTGACAAAGGAAAGGTGGACCAAGCTGAAATCATAAATGGAGCAAATCCAAGCTCTCATTCCAATCAATAGTGGGTCACGTTCTTGATTGCCTTCCCCTTTCCTGCCCAGAAGAGGTGGGGAAATCCAGCTGCACAAGGAGGAGAAAGTGGGGTAAGAGGATGACAGCTATCCAGATGTCACAGGGGATAAATGGACAGATGTGTCACACTTAAATTCAGTTCGATTTTAATTTTTGTTTTGTTCTCCCTTTTTCCCCCTCTGGTATTTCTGTGTAGCAATAGTTAGTAAAGAGAAATAAAATTGCTTGGACTCCTTAAAAAAAAGGAAACCCAAATCCCTCAAGGTCACCCTAAGAACACTAAGGGGCAAAGTGGTCAGCTACTTTTTATGGACCCAGCCTACCAATAAAAGTGAGGATTGTGGAAAAAAAAAGACAAGAAGGACTGCTACATTTACAAAGAATAAAGAGGGAATATTTCTGTGTGTGTGTGTGTGTGTGTGTGTGTGAGTCTAGGGAGCCACAATAGATTCACCTCTAAAAGTACTTTCAGTGATTGTGAAAGGTTAAAGATGCACATGTCTTTTCCCCAAACAAATCTTTTCCTCCTATTCACAATACAAAGAAATAAGCTTAAGTACCCTTGGCAATATAGTACAGTAGAAAGAGTATTAAATGTGGAGTCACTGGACCTGAGTTCAAATTCTGGCTTTGCCATTTACTACCTATGTAATGTTGGGCAAATCCTTTAAGTTTTTGGGCTTCAGTTGCATAAAACGTAAAATGAAGAGGTAGGATTAGATGACTTAAAATTCCTTGCAGATCTAGGATAGAGGTCCCCCAAACCACCAGCATGCCTTTTCTAAAAGAAGGATTTGTATTTTGTTTTATCCCTTTCATGGAGAAAGGGCTGTTGTGAAGCTGGTATCAGGTACAGTATTTCCCCCATCTCTGTAACACATATCCACACGCTGAATCTGGATTATCCTATAGCCAGATTAAAATCTTCTACAAAACCAAAAACGAAACAACAGAAAAGTTTTGAAAAGCTAATAATAAGTGTGAGCCATAGAGATGCATCCAAAATAACTTTCCAGCTGCCTTCTTTTTTTTGCTGTTGTTCATTTTATAGGAAAATTCTTCTTCAGACATGCCCACCATGTAATACTTAATTTGAGCTTAAATTTAGAGTAGTGACTACTCCTGCCTCACTCCTATTGACTGCAAGTCTTACTCATGGGAACATGATACCAGCCATGCATGAATGCTTGGGGAAGAGGGGGGGTGGAGGTACAAAGGCAAAACACTGCAAAGACAAAAGTTGACTTGCTTAATTGAAATGTCCCTTACTTCTTGTTTTTCCTTCAGGGAAAAGTTAGAAGTTGTAGGTGGCAATAAGGAAAATAAGATTTAACATAGCCTTTAGAGTAAATGTGGTCATTGTCAACAATACACAGTTATTTTTCCTGCATGGTTGTTTAACGAGATGATTTTTAAGCAGCTTTACATTTAACCTTTTGTCATAACAGCTCCAGGATTTAAAATAATGCTTAAAACACCCCGTAATAAAGACACTCATCATATCAGAGTCCATTTTTCTCTGCTTTGATTAATATTATCTGAATATATATATATATATATATATATATATATATATATTTCACTCCTCAAACTAGCTTGTATTTGTTTGAAATAAGAGCTACAGTGATCCAGGGATTAAGCACTTTCTCCTGGAACAAAAAGATTTTGTCATTGTTCAGGCATGTCTGACTCTTCATGACCCCATTTGGGATTTTCTTGGCAAAGATACTGAGTGGTTTGCCATTTCCTTCCTCAGCTCGTTTTACAGATGAGGAACTGAGGCAAGCAGGGTTAAGTGACTAGTCCAGCTAGTAAGTGCCTGATATCAAATTTGCACCCAGAAAGATGAGTCTACCTGACTCCAGACCCAGCCCTTTATCCATTGCTGCCACAACAAAAGAAGAGAGGTTATAAAAATTCCAAAGTGACAATTGTTGGAGGCAAAGAGGGTTTGGTTGATGGGCTTTCAGTCTGTCAGTATGTTTCAGCAATCTGAATCTTACATTCATGCTACCTCGTATGAACTTCAAAACAGATAGAACTTAGATGGCATATAATAATTAAAGTATCTTCATATTTATATAACACATTAAGGCTTACAAAGAACTGACTTTCTTCACGAGAACTTTCTGAGGTAGGTAGTATAAACATTATTGCACCCATTTTACCAATGAGGAAACTGATAGCTTTCATGATTTAGTAGTGTCCCCACAAGATGGGGAGAAGGGGGGAAGGGGAATGTTCAAAGTCCAGCACACTTCAACTACATCACACTGTCTTGAATACTACGGGTTTCCTGGAGAAATGGTCCAGATAGTTCTAAGGTGCTCACCATCATGGGGTTAGCCCTAGTGTAGGGACAGGATTCATATTTCTAAGGTCTCCACATTTCTTTGGAATGTCATAATAGCCAAGTGTTATACTGCTTTGTTTTTGTAATATAATGTAATATATGTAATATAATGCCTGTAATACAGTGAGTACTTAAATATGTTTTGGATTAAATTGAAGGGAGTCTTAAAAAGTTATTTTAATAATGCTATCTCCAAATGTTCTAACACCATCAACAAGGCAAAAGAATTTGTTTCATAATTCTAAATCTCTATATTCTACTTTTTCATATATATTTGAGTCTAGTATTAGAATAAAAGGCATTATAGATATGTGCTGAAAATAATTAAAATACTAAGGTTTTGTTATTGTTTTGAATAACAAAATCTTAGCATTTTAATTATTTTCAACAGAGGAACAGAACACTTCTGTACTCCCTTGAAAAGTTGATTTTTTTAATCTGAAGTTAAATTAGGATCATTATTCAGACCCTAACAAAACAAACAAAAATGAATACCATGACAAAGAAATAATTAAAGATAACCATCTAAGACTTTTGAATTCAGGCAACAAGAATAGTGATTAATAAAATTCACAGGTCATTCAAGAATTTTTTTTCAATTCCAAAGCATGTAACGGATGAATTTAATGATTTTAACTATAAATTTCACAACTAACAAGGACAAAAAAATGCAAATATGAAGGGATCCCAAATTATGTGACTCAGGATCATTCTGAAGGTAGTTGAAATTGAAGGAAAAAATGAAATATTATAGTCCAGATATCTGGGTCATAAGATCAATAAAATAGAGGACTATATATTTTCTCTAGTTATCATAACTTCTCAAAATTCACTAAAATAAGAATAATACATGTAAAGTAAAATAATTGCGGCTATCTCCAGAGTGTAAAACTCCAAGAATACTAATGCGATAAGAACCTAATGAATTAATATCAGCAAAATCCTAACATATTCGGCAACCTTCTCTCTCCAACTACCTTCAATTTCTGTTAGGTGAGCACAGTGGGACTATGTTCTGTGATTAACTGAAGAATTCCCTTGCAGCTATGGCTGCTGCTGCTGCCTCTTCTACATCAGCAGTCTCTGTTAACATGGCTTCAGCCCTGCCATGATCCAACTATTCTGTGGGAAAAAGCAGAATATCTGAACTGAATCCCCAGCCTAGGTGGAATTTGATAAAATAAGAATGGATAAACTTGCAGCAAGATTGAAAACTCAGTAACAGAGGGAAATGTGGCAAGATGCCAGTATTTGAGGGAGGAAGGGGTAAAAGAGTTTCACTACACCTGAAGGAAAGGGGACTGAGGTCAGGTCTGTCCTCCCAACCCACAAAAGTCACTTGGAACAAAGAGGCTTCTTAAAACTGAATTCCTCAGTGTGGGCAGAGGACAAGACAGCATCGAGGTCTAGTCCTGGTGAAATCCAGCATCAGAGCAGAAAGAGTCAGAAAGTGCCAAAACCCTGAAATTACCAATGATCTCAGGAAGAAAACCATTAAAAACCTTGAACACAAACAGATAAATGATTTGGAAATATATTAATAACAGAAGGATAGATTAGGATATGTAAATATATTCAAACATCTCTGAATAAATATTGCAAGACAAAAAGGACAGGAGATCAACACTTAATGAGATAGAGAGTACAATGGAATCCCAAGAAAAATAAGAATGATGAAAGTGGAATTTATGCTTATTTGGCAGAAATAAATGGCAGATTTTTTTTAAAAACTTGAATTTACAATGGTGAGTCTTTTCAAAGAAACACATAAAAAAGAACGATAAATACACAGAAGTGAAGGACAATCTGGAAAAAGAAAAGTAATAACCAATAAAATGCAAAACATAATGATCTCAAAGGCAATATACATAGAAACAATTTTAAGAACCATAACAGAAGAATATGACAAGTCAAAAGCAAACACCTAAACACTATACTATAAGAAATAATGCAAGAAAACTGCCCAGAATTTCTAAAAACAAAAAGTAAAGTACCATTCAAAAAAATTTCAAAGATAGCCTCTAGAAAAAAAAAGATTTTTAAAAACCTGTGTTGCAAATTCCAAGATACAGCAGTTAAATTTAACAACATCAATGTCATCTAACAAATGCCGCAAACCACCAGGTAAAAGAACTTCAAATAAAAAAGAAAACTTTAGGGGCAACTAGGTGACACAGTGAATAGAGCACCAGCCCTGGAGTCAGGAGGACCTGAGTTCAAATGTGACCTCCGATGCTTGACACACTTACTAGCAGTGTGACTTTGGGCAAGTCCCTTAACCCCAACTGCCCTCCAAAAAAAAAGCAAAAAAGAAAACTTTCAATAACACAACACTGTTCTACACCCACGAAACATCACAGAAGACAATGGAATAAAGGGAGAATGAACTCAGTATGCACAGTAATTTGACATAACCTGCAAATGGGACCCAGACATCAATGAAAAAGATGGACTCAATAAAAGTGAGGAATTTGAAACATTATTTGAAGAAAACAGACTACTTACTTTTCAAACACCCCAGATAACAGAAGCACAAGAAACATAAACAAATACAACAACCAAGAAAGTCACAAGTTACAAAATAAAATACCTTGAGGGGAAAAACTATAAAGAGAAAGACATTTGTGTTGTTAAAAACAACAGCAATGAAAACAATAACAGGAAAAGAAACATTAAGAGATTTGTTTCTAAAAGTACACAGGAAGACAAGGGTGAAAGGAGACTTTTATGTGGTGGATGGATGTCTTACTGAAAAACTTCCATTTGGCAGAATAGAAAAAATTTTATAATGGGAGATAGAGACCTTGAAATCGGTATGATAATGCAGGGATTCCAGCTTAGAGACTATTACTTCTGATCGTATTTTTGCCTCCATAGACAGCATCCTGTCTGAGGAGAAGGAGAATTAGAGGTCTTTGAGGTGCTTAGGTTGGGAAGAATGATATAAATCTAGAAAAGAACTTTCATGATAAATGGGGGTAATGATCAGAGGAAAGGAAGGGACTTGTCATGAAAAGAGCTTTATAAGAAAATTTCTTCTATGCGGCAGTATTTTTATCCTCTCTGTCTATACAGCAAGATTTGATAATTCTAAGGGTGTGGGACAAAAGAGAAATAAAAGCAAGAGGGGACAAGAATTACAAGGAGATTGTTTAAGAGAGGGAACTCTAAATAGCTACCTTGGAAGCTTCAATTTCATGAGTAATACAGACAAATGAGGGAATAAATAAGTATAAGAACCATGAATGACACACTAGAAGAACTATAAAGGGAAAATAATTAAGAGGGAGGGGAAAGGCATTTTTAGGAAAAGATACAGAAAATCGTTTAACACTGACAAACAAAATTAATTGAGTAGGAGGAGAGGAAGAAAACTAAATGATTGAGAGGGGGAAACGGGGGAAGAAATGGATAATTAGATTAAAGGAAGGAAGGAAAAAGGAATAAATGTTTAATAAAACTGAGGAATAAGGGGAAGCAGCAATGAACAGGAGGAGGGGTGAGGACGAGAGGAAGAAAGCTAGGGAGTAACAGAACTGCCCTAAAGTAAATTAAATAAAAGTAAATGAAGTGACAAAGTTGAGTCTTTTTTAAAACTGCATTTCATATTTCATCTTCCCCAATTACAAGTAAAATAATTTTAACATCCATTTTAAAAAAATTTTGAGAACCAGATTCTCTCCCTTCCTCCATTCTTCCTTCATTGAGGAGGTAAGCAATTTGCTATATGTTATACACGTTCAGCAATGCAAAATATATTTCCATATTAGTCATGTTGTAAAATAAAACACAGACCCCCAAAAAACAAGAAAAAAGTTTTTCAAAATATGCTTCAATCTGCAATCAGACTCTATCAATTCTTTCTCTGGAAATGAATATGTATGCTGAAGACTGAAAGAGAACAGAGCCATTGTGCTGCCCTCATTGTTGTATGCCTGTGAAACCTGGACAGTCTACCAGCAGCACACCAGGAAACTGAATCACTTCCATTTGACTTGTCTTGCGAAGATTCTGAAGATCACTTGGCAGGATAAGATACCAGATACTGAAGCCCTTTCTCAAACTAAACTGCCAAGCCTTCAAACTTTGCTTCAGAGAGTGCAGCTCCTACGGGTGGGCCATGTTGTTAGAATGCAAAATATGTGCTTGCCCAAAAGACTGTTTTATGGAGAACTCACACAGGGCAAGCACTCACATGGTGGTCAGAAGTCCCACAAGAACACTCTTAAGGTCTCTCTTAAGAACTTTGGAACTGATTGTGTGATGTGGGAGACGCTGGCATAGGGCCACTCAGCATGGCGTGCCCCCATCAGACAAGGTGCTATACTCCATGAGCAAAGCAGAATTGAAATAAGAAAGAAACGTAAGATGTGCAGACTTAGACAATCCACCGTACACATTCACATGGATTGTCTGTGCCCGACCTGTGGTAGAACATTCCGAGCTCATATTGGTGTGATTAGCAATAGCTGAACACACGGAAACTTGATTCTAGCATTGTGGTCCTCTTTGAGAACGAAGGGCAACAATTAACCAACCAGATGGGTCCTGGGCTTGCCTTGCCAGTTATACTCCCAAGTATTTTATACACTCTACAGTTATTTTAAGTGGGGGTATTCCTTAGTATATCTGTTTTTTTTTTCTTTTTATGGAAGGGGAAGGCAGGGCAATTGGGGTTAAGTGACTTGCCCAAGGTCACACAGCTAGTTTTGTGTTGAGTGTCTGAGGCTGGATTTGAACTCAGGTCCTCCTGAGTCCAGGGCCGGTGCACTACCTAGCTGCCCCCAGAAGGTTTTCTTCTCTTAAAAACATAATATTAACCAATGGTTTATCTATTTTATTGTTTGTTTTTTAATAAAAACCACCTTCTATTTTCATATATTAATTCAATGGTTTCTTACATTCAATTTTATTAATCTCACCTTTAATTTTTAGGGTTTTCAATTTGATGCTTAATTTTTTTCTTTTTCTAGGTCTTTTAATTTCATAGCCAATTCATTGGTCTGCTCTTTCTCTATTTTATGAATGTAAGCATTTAGAGATATAAATTTTCCTCTGATTATTGCTTTTGCTGTATCCCATAGGTTTTGACATGCTGTCTTATTATTGTCATTCTCTTTAATAAAATTTTTTATTTTGTGTGACTTGTTCTTTAACCCACTCATTCTTTAAGATTATTTAGTCACCAATTAATTTTTCATCTCTTTCCACAGTCCTTTATTAAATATAAGTTTTATTGCATTTTGACCTGAAAAAGATGCATTTAATATTTCTGCTTTTCTGCATTTAACTATAAAGTTTTTATGCCCAAATATATGGTCAATTTTTGTAAAGATACTATTATTCTGAAAAAAGCTGTATTTTTTCTATTCTCATACAGTTCTCTCCAGATACCTCTCACTTTTAACTTATCTAATATTCTATTAATCTCCTTGACTTCTTTCTTATTTTTTTTGTTAGATTCATCTAGTTCTCAGAGGGAAAGGTTGAAGTCCCCCATTATTATGGTTTTATCATTTATTTCCACTTGTGATTCATTTAGCTTTTCCTTTAATAATGTGGATGCTAAAGCGTCTTGTAATATATTACTTACATTTTGTAAGATATCACTTCATTATCTAAGGTACCATTTATTATAATGGAGTTTCCCTGCTGATCTCTTTTAATTAAATCTATTTTAGCTTTAACTTCTTGTTTGAGAACATGATTACTACCCTGCTCTTTTTTTTCCGCATCATTTGGACCATAATAAATCCTACTCAAGTCCTTCATTTTTATTCTATGTGTATCTTTCATATTTAAATGTTTCTTGGAAACACTCTATTGTCAGATCCTGTTTTTTAATCCATTTTACTACCTGTTTCTTTTTATGTGAGTTCATCCCATTCACATTCAAAATTACAATTGCTAATTTTGTATTTCCCTCCATCTTCTATTTTGTCACTGTTTGTCCTTTTCTCCCTCTCTTTTTACTCTATCGTTCCTCAGTTTTTTTACTTCTAACCACTGTCTCCCTTCTAAGAATCCCTCCCTTATCCTCTCCTTTTACCCTCTGATTTCTTGATCTGCACACCCTTCTACAAGTGCATCCCTTATCCCATCCTTTCACCCTCCCACTTCTCTGTGAGTTAAGAAGACTTTGATATTCTTCTAGGTGTATATACTATTCCCTCTTTAAGCCATTTCTGATGAGAATAAGGTTCAAGCATTACTGCAGCCTCTCAGGCCTCCACTGTAACAGATCTTCCACCCATGCTGGGCAATTTCCCCAATTAGTCAAAGGATATGAAGAAGCAGTTTTCAGAAAAAGAAATCAGATACATAACTAGTCACATGAAAAAACATTCTAAATCACTGCTGATTAGAGAAATGTACCATTAAAGCAACAGTGAGGTACCACCTATCAGATTAACTAATGACAGGAAGAGAAAATTAGAAATCCTGGAGGGGGATGTGGAAAAATACGTACAGAAATGTACTGCTGTTGGTGCGATGAGCTGGTCTAACCATTCTCTAGAATAATCTGGAGCTATGTCCAAAGGGCTCTAAGATTTTGCATGCCTTTGGTCTAGTTAAGACCATTATGAGATCTGTATCTCTAAGAGATCAAAGAAAAGGGCACAGGCTCAATTTGTACAAATATATTTACAGCTTCTGTTCTTGTGGTGGTGAGAGAAATGATTATTTCTCTCTAATATTAAAAGGCAATTATTGAATTAGGAATAAAATTTCCCCCTTCCTTTCCTCATTTAGAAATGAGCCCTTCTACTTATTCAGTCAGCCTCTGAACTACAGGGCTCATAATGAGATGAAATCTTGGGTAAACTGACCCACCTGTAAAACTCAGATCTGATCAAAAGGTAAAGAAATTATGGGGTGAGAAAGGAATATATTGGGAGGAGAAAGGGAGAGATAGAATAGGATAAATTATCTCACATAAAAGAGTCAAGAAAAAGTTTTCACAATGGCAGAAAAGAAAGGGGAGATGAGAGGGAATGAGTGAATCTTACTCTCATCAGATTTGGTTTAAGAAGGGAATAACATACACACCAAATTCGGTATCTTAACCCTACGGGAAAGTAAGGAGGGAGGGGTAGATGGGGGAGTGATAGAAGAGAGGTCAGATTGGGGAAGGGGTGGTCAGAAGTACACATTTTTTAAAAAGGACAGGGTAAAGGGAGAAAATAGAGTAAATGGGGAGTGGAAGGAAATATAGTTAGTCTTAAACAACATGACTATTATGGAAGTGTTTTGCATAACTAAACATATATAACCTATGTTGAATCACTTGCCTTCTCAGTGAGGGTGGGTGTGGAGGGAATAAAGGAGAGAATTTGTAACTCAAAGTTTTAAAAACAAATGTAAAACTTTTTTTTTTACATGCAGCTGGGAAATAAGATATACATATAATGGGGTAGAGAAATCTATGTTTCCCTATAAGAAAATAAGGGGGAAAGAGATAAGAGGGAG
>NW_027186376.1:2307758-2331488 GCF_028583685.1 Petaurus breviceps papuanus | reverse complement strand
CCTCCCTTCCTCCCTCCCTCCCTTCCTCCCTCCCTCCCCCCCCCCCTTCCTCCCCCCCTTCCTTCCTTCCTCCCCCCCCCCCCCCCCTCCCCCCTCCCCCCCCCCCTCCCCTCCGACCCTCCTCCCTCCCTCTCACAATAAGCATTACGGAAACACGTTTTGCGTGACCTCGCATGTATAACTCATTGCTACATTGCTTGACTTCTCCACAGGGGACGGAGGACGGGAGGGGATCTGGAAGTCATGATGTAACAAAAGCGATGCTCAGCAGAAGTCACGAGCGATCCCCTCAGTGTGCCACCAGTGTGAGGGCCACGCTTGGCGCCGCAGAAGCTGAATGTGCGTCCCCTCTTGCTGGGGCGCGGAGTGTTCCCACACAGGACCAGCTGGTTGTGTCACAGTCTTTTCTCTCCTAAAACTCTCTCCCCTTCGGACGCGCGTGGGCCCGCCCTGCAGCGGAGGGGTGAGGGCACCTAAAGCAGGAGGCAGGGCCGTTTCAGAGGCGCGGCCTCGCGCGGGGCTCCCCCCCCACCCCCCACCCCGGCCCGGGGGGTCGCGCGGCCCAAGCAGGGGCCGATCCCGCGAGACCGGAGCTGCGGCGCGGCCGGGACTGGGGGGGAGCGCCGACCTCAGGGTGCCAGCCCCGCGTGGCGCGTCCTCGGGTCACGGCGGGCGGCCGCGCGAGGTCCACGTGCTTCCCCACGCGCGGCGGGTGGGACGCGAGCGGGCGGCGCGGGATGAACTGGGTCGGGGGCTCGAGGTGAGCGGCTGTGGTCCCTGCGGTGTCTCCAGATCCGTCCTCTCGGCTCCCTTGGGTCTGCCCCGTCCGCCCGGGGCCTCCCTCAGCAGCCAGGGCCGCCCCTGCCCCTGCGCTGTTTGTTCTGGGCACCCTGACAAATAATAAAATAATGATGCACACACGTACATGCATGTGCGCGCGTGTGTGTGTGCATGCGTGTGTGTGTGTGTGTGTGTGTGTGTGGCACCCCTCACTGAAGGGCAGCTGCCACTCACCCCCGTGCTCAGCAGGTATTGGAACACAACTCCACAAGGCAGGCCCTGACTTACCTATCAAACCGTGACTGGAACGCAGCCCTGACAGGTAAGGCTGTGGCAGGCAGGCGGAGGATCCCAGGTAGGGCCAGGAAGGGCCGCTGAACCACTGACATTGAGTGCAAACGGACTGTATTGATGGGACCTGGGAAAGTTGGGAACTTTGCCCCCTTCCCCTTCAGATCCTAATCATGGCTCTATTAATCTTGTGAGCCCTGGGTCACTACATATCACATTGAGGCATCTAAAGTTAGACCGAGTTGTTCCATGATCAAACAGGGAATGATAAAGCAATATCTTTACTATTAATAAAGCAATATCTTTAATATTAGATCAACTAATTAATCAATAAACATTTATTAAGCACCTACAGTATGTACTAGGCACAGTGCTAAGGATACAAAGAAGTTGCAGTGTCTCGAACAGCTGGTTTTAGGTGAATTATTAATTCGTGTCAATGAAAAAATTGTCACAACAGTGTTCTGTGCTGGTATGGGTATAGGTTAATGTTGACAGTTTGTGAGGGGGTTAGGTTTCTGATATTTGAAGCACAATTCTCACTTGTGCCTAAAAGTCATTTTACAAATCAGCCTTCAGTATTGGGAATACTTGGCAAAATTATAGTCTTCTCAATGAATGTTTTATTAAACGTATTAAAATGTGTTATTCATGAATGGCACTCTGTCCAGCACTAGAGTATGGGACAGGCTTGGGACCACGTGTCCTGATTCCCCTGACCACCTGCTCCCCTTCAAGTTGGTATAGTAAGTAAATTGATAAGTAGTCAGCAAAAAATACCAATAGCAGGCCGTAAGATTGCCAAGATGAAGCTAGAAGTCACATACGGCCCATTTCAGAGATCAAGGGGCATGATTTCCAAGCTGTATCATGTAGTAACCAAAATTCACAGCCTGAGAATCTGCGCAAAGCCAGGAGAAGCCGTCTAGGCTTTGCTTTCAGGGCCTTTGGGGCCTGTAGTGTGTGAATCTCACATGAGCTTCAGATACCGGTGCTTCTTTTCCCTTGGTTCTGGAAGAGGACCAGGACTTCAGGAAGGTGATGCCATGACTTGCAAGCGAATTGGACAGAAATCAGGGAAGGCTGTGCAAAGTCACCAGGCTCGCACTCTTCTCCAGAGCCACTGGGTCCAGAGGCAAGACGCAGACCAGATGGGCCTGCATGCAGTGGGGGCCCTCGGCCTTTCTAAGTGAAGGTCTTTCTCCCAAGACCAGCAGAACACCAAATAGTGCTGCTGACTTTGGGATGACATGGGTATTTTAACTCTGAGATGATTCAGATATGAATAGCAATTAATGAACTGAACCCAAGGTGGCACAGAGCTAGTCTGTCCCCCCCCAAACCCCTAAACTCAGGCTCCTCATGCCTCTCTCCTTACCCCAACACTCGCCCATCTCCCCGTAGGTCCCTGTTCCAAGTGTTCCCAGCTCTAATGCATGGCTGTACATGCGTGATTCCCAGTGCCTCCCCCCCTCCCCATCCTCTTCCTCATTCTGCCTGCCTTTTCTAGCACCCTATCCCCATCCCTTCACTGTCTGCCGCTGTACCATGCCCTCCCCCTTCGTGGCTTATCTCTGTACCCTCTGTGCCTTATTAAAGTGTGACTAAAGCCTTATTTCCCACTGCCAAAGTGGTCTTTGCTGGGAAGTAGCCAAAGAACTGGGCTTGCTTGCCCCACTTCATAATTCCATAAATTAATTAACAGTTCAGACTAGAAGTGCACAAAGGGCATAGGATTATGGAATTATAGGGAATTAAGCTGAAAAAGGTAATAGAGGGCATCTATACGGTTTTTTTTATTTTACAGCTGAGAAAACTGAGGCCCAAAGAAGCGATGAAACATTAGTAGTCACAGTTTGTGGATTAGTGAGAGAGATGGCAAGAGGTCAAGTTTCCACAGAACTATAAAAATTGCTGAAGCAAGGCTGCTGATAAAAGCACCAGCCAGCAGCCTTGGGAAGAGTTGAGGCAGTAGCCTTGGGATTGTGAGACATGGCCCCAGGGAAGTTCCCTCACTGTTTTGTTTCACTCTGCAAAAAGTGGCAAACAAGTTCAGTTCCATTTCTTGAATAACTTGTAATAAGGTAACAAAACATACAGAACACACCACTAGCCCTCTTCTGCTGTGGTAACACCAAATTTGATAAAAGGGAAGGCATGATGAGGCTTTGCAAGCCTCAGTCCTCTGACAGGGCACAAATTAGGTGTGATGAAGAACGGAAATTGCTTTGTACCACTTAGTTCATTTTTCATGGAGAGATTGTGAGCCCACCTCACAGACCAGTGGTGAGACCGGACAGGGGAGTGGGCCAGGTTAGGATCAGGACAACAGAAGCCAGCGAGTGCCCACATTTTGCTGTGCCCTTTCTCATGAGAAAGAATAGAGGCCTCTTCCCACCTTCTGACTCAGACTGATTTTAAAGTTTGGTGGTGATCTCTGTCCCACTCAGTTAGCAATCGGCCATTGTTGTAACTGTCTTTTCTGGCTATTTTTCCCAATGTTTTGTTTCCAACTACAAATAATTTATTACCTTGGTGCAAATGAAATTTCTGTAATAGTTGCTATAATATTTTCAGACATACAAGATAGGTTTTTATCTTATTGGTCTCAGTATATGTATGAATAAGAGTAAAGAATTGTAGAATGCTGATTAATCATTGACATTTGATAAGAGCTGGTTTTTGTAAAATACAATTGTTAACTAGCATAGAAATTGCATTAATTAATTCTTATGCTTAGTTGGGTTATTGTAAATATACTTTCTTGAATCCTAGTTTTTATTTGAATGAATTTTGTACATATCAAACAGTAAATGAAAGTATATTTACAATATTCCCATTATTTCTTTGCCTAAATAAATATGTAAATATTTAAATTTTAGTTCACTAGATTTGATTCAATAAAGTATCAATTTTTTAAAGATCTTATCCATATTTATTTTATGTTCTTCTTCTCTTTCCTACCTACACCTAGGACCAGAATTATGTTTAAACAGAAAATGAGAAAGCAAAAGGTAAAGTAAATATACTTACATTTTCATATTTAGTTCATCCTTGATTGATCAGTGTTCCAATGTATGAATTTTTTCAGCAGTTAGTCTAGGTATAATCATTCATTAGTCTTTGTATAATAATATAATCATTCTCTCATTCAACAAACATTTTTAAGACCCTCTTCTATGCCAGGAACAGTGTACTAGATGAAATAAAAGTTAAATTTCTTTAGAGATATTTCAGTCTCTTTACTTGGTTTTCAAGTTAAAATCTTCCATAATATCCATGTGGACCTGGAGAGGCCCTTTTGGCTTCTACACAATCACAGTAATCATTCTGTCACATCAACTTTGTCGAATCAATCAGACGAATCAGGAGAGCTTGGATATATTAAAACAAATTTGAGTTAGCATATATAAGAGGGGAAATATTCGAACTCGTTTTCCTTACAGAGAGGGTTAACGCTCATCTGTGCATGATTAAAATAGACTTCTATGCATACCTTGTTTGCCACCCTGGCAAAGACTTTTTACTGCTTGTAACAGATGAAGAATGATACAGAGGAAATGAACTTAGGAGGTTAGGCAGAGTAGAGGGGAGAAGATCCACTCTTTGTTATAAAAATTATATACATGCATATATTTATATATATATACACAAACATTATACAATATATCATACATACATATATATATTCAATTAGCAAAAATTTACCTTCTCCGTCTCCGCCCAAGAAAATCTGTTTCAAACATTTATAGTCAAGGAAAACAAATGCATGTCTCACATTGTTCTCGAGTACTTCATTCCCCTACAAGGGGATGAGTAACATATTAATATATTAATATCGGTATTAACCCTCCGGGCTTGTGGTTGGCCATTGTACTGACCAGATTTCTGAATTTTTAAAAAGTTCCTTTCTGTACCTACCACAGCCTCTCCAGGCATTTTCTCCTCTAAACAACGTCATTTCCAAAAACTCACTTCCTACATTGCATTGGCCCCAAGTTGATATCCAGATCCAGTATGTCTGTGGGCTGAAAACTCATCTCAGCTACCACTGGTCTTAGGCCTTAATAATTATTCAAAAATTATTCAAATTAAATTAATTAATAAAAATTAATAAATTCAAATTAAAAATTATTCAAAAAGGTGACTCCTTAATCTCCAGAGCCTCTGTGCAGTGCAGGTTGCAAAACTCAACCTGGACTCTGATTCTGCGATTCCTCTGCCACAATCTCTTGACCTTTCAGAACTCCAGAAGTCAGCATTGTCTCTCAACCAATGGCACAGTCTAAGAAGTAAGTCAGTGAATACGGTCAAAAGATGTGACAGGGGACATCAATAATCAGTGCCTTGAGGGCTTTGCTTTGCTTAAATTTGTTAATCATTTATCAGCTACTGTCCCTTTGATAGGAAAAGAAATATAAAAATCCTGTGTAACTGAAGCTAAGATGTAATAATCCTGGGTGAAAACCTCTGCCAGTTAATCACTAAGTGTGGCTAATTAAATTGCTATAAAGTGTGTATCTTAAGTATGTGACCATAATAATTATACCTATGTATTCATCTTTTTTTAAAAAAAACTTTTTCATTTACAGTTTTGAGTTCCAAATGTTATCCTTTCCTCCCTCCATCCCCGTCTCCCTCCCTGAGATGGTAAGCAATCAGATTCAGGTTATACATAGGCAATTATGTAAAACATCTCCATATCAGTCATTTTGTATAAGAAGATGAATAAAAGAACAAAAAAAAAGAAAGTGAAAAATAGCCTGCTTCAGTCTGTATTCAGACCATATCAGTTCTTTCTCTGGAGGTGTACCGTACGCTTCATTATGAGTCCATTGGCATTGTCTTGGA
Source organism: Petaurus breviceps papuanus (assembly GCF_028583685.1). NCBI lineage: Eukaryota > Metazoa > Chordata > Mammalia > Diprotodontia > Petauridae > Petaurus > Petaurus breviceps. The sequence goes on along the minus strand of NW_027186376.1, from coordinate 2,325,566 downwards.
TCATAGTATTGCTGAGACTAGCTAAGTCATTCAGTTCATCATCCAGCAATATTGCTGTGCACAACATACTTCTAATTCTGTTTGCTTCACTATGCGTCGCTTTCCAGGTTTTTCTAAAATTATTCTGCTTATCATTTTTTTTAAAGCAATAGGGGTTAAGTAACTTGCTCAAGGTTACATGGCCAGTTATTTCTGGGTGTGGTGCTGAGCATCTGAGCCCGGATTTGATCCCCAGGTCATCCCAACACTGAAGCCGATGCTCTTACTCACTGGCACCCTGCTGCTTATCATTTCTTATAGAACAAAAACATTATATTACAAGGATATAGAACAACTTGCTTAGCCACTTCCCAATTAATGGTGTCCCTTTGATTTCCAATTCTTGGCCACCACAAAAAGAGCTGCTATAAACATTTTTGTATAAATGGGTCCTTTCCCCTTTATTTTGGATATCTTTGGATTATGGACCTAGGAGTTGTATTGCTGGATCAAAAGACATACACAGTTTTATAGCTCTTTGAGCATAGTTCCAGATTGCTCTCCAGAAAGGTTGGATCAGTTCACAACTCCACCAAAAGTGCATTAGTGTCCCAGGTTTCCCATATCCCCTCCAACATCCAACCTTTTCCTTTTTTTGTCATATTAGCCACTCTGATAGGTGTGAAGTGGTACCTCAGAGTTTTTTAATTTGCATTTCTCTAATCCAAAGTGATTTAGAGCACTTTTTTCATATAACTACAGATATCTTTGATTTCTTTGTCTGAAAATACTGACCATTTATCAATTGAGGAATGACTTGTATTTTTTAAAATTTTACCCACTTCACTATGTATTTGAGAAGTGAGGCCCTTATTAGACACATTTGTTGCAATTTACCCCCACCCTGACTTCTGCTTTCCTTATAATTTTGGTTGCATTGGCTTTGTTTGTGCAAAAAAAATTTTTTTTATTCGCAATCGGGGTTAAGTAACTTGCTCAAGGTTACATGGCCAGTTATTTCTGGGTGTGGTGCTGAGTATCTGAGCCCGGATTTGATCCAGGTCATCCCAACACTGGAGCCGGTGCTGTTACTCGCTGAGCCACCTGGCTGCCCCTAAGCAATTGGGGTTAAGTAACTTGCTCAAGGTTACAAGGCCAGGTGTTTCTGGGTGGGTGCTTAAGTGTCTGTGCAAAAACTTTTAAATTTTATATAATCTAATTTATTTATTTTATATTTTTAATGCTGTCTTATATATTCTTGGTCTTAAAATCTTCCCTTGTTGATAAATCTAATACATAAACTATTCCATGCTCTCTTAATCTGTTTATGGTATCGCCCTTTATGTGTAAATCATGTATCCATTTTGACTTTACTTTGTGTGAGATGTTGGTCTAGGCTCAGTTTTTGCCATACTCTTTTCCAGTTTTCTCAGCAGTTTTTTTTGTCAAATATAGAGTTTTTGTTCCAAAAGCTTAGATATTTGGATTTATCATATGCTAAATTACTACGGTCTTTTACTTTATTGTAATTTGTACTTAATCTATTCCACTGATCCACCACTCTGTTTCTTAGCCAGGACCAGAGTATTTTGATAATTACTGTTATATAATACAGTTCAGATCTGGTTTGGCCAGGCCACCTTCTTTTGAATTTTTTCATTGATTCTCTTGATATCCTTGAACTTTTGTTCTTCCAGGTGAATTTGGTTGTTATTTTTTCTAGCACTGTAAAATAATTTTTGATAGTTTGATTGGCATGGAACTGAATAAATGGATTCATTGAGGTAGAATTGTCATTTTTATCATATTGGCTTGGCCTACCAATGACCAATTAATAACTTTTCTAATTATTTAGATCTGACTTTATGTGTGAAAAGTGTTTTATAATTGTGTTCATATAGTTTGTCTATTTCTTTTTCTTCTCTTATTGCTATAGTTAACGTTTCTAGTACAGTATTAAATAATAGAGGTGGTAACAGGCATCCTTGCTTCACCCCTGATTCTATTGGGAAGGCTTATAGTTTATCCTCATTACAGAAAATGCTAGCTAGTGATTTTAGATAAATATTTATTATCATTTTAAGGAAAGCTCCCTTTATTCCTGTGTTCTCTAGTGTTTTTAATAAGAATGGGTGCTATATTTTCTTGAAGACTTTTTCTGCATCTGTTGAGATAATTATATGATTTCTGTTGGTTTTGTTATTGATATAGTCAGTTATGCTGCTGGTTTTCCTAATACTGAGCTAGCCTTGCATTTTTGGTATAAATCCCACCTGGCCATAGTGCATGATCCTTGTGATATAACTGGAATATCTTTGCTCGTGTTTTATTTTAAAAATTGCATCAATGTTCATTAGGGAAACTGGTTTAGAATTTCCTTTCTCTATTTTGACTCTTCTCAACTCTCATAATTTTAAAAAGTGACAGCCAAGTAATTTGGGGTGAAACTTCCTCTTAGATATAGGTAGACCTGAAAGATTCTAAGTTCTTAAATTGCAGGACTTCAGAATATTACAATACATAAAACAAGCTAACAGTTAAAAAAAAATTTTCAGCTTATTATTATAACTCATAACCTAATAATATCTAAATTATAACAGAAGTTGCTTTTGTAAAAGCATAGGTGATAGAATTGTTTACCAAATTTTGTAATATGAGAAATTTTGGAAACATAACAGTACTACAAACAATATTATGTATTTAAAACTTGAAACAAAACCCATTGCCAGTCTAGTGGCCTGAATTCAGTTGAATGCATTTCCAAATTACCTTACACAGAAAATTATATAATTCCCTCTATGGAACAGATATCATCTTGATACCTAAAGCAGAGAGAATCAAAAGAGAAAAATAAAACTATAGACCAATATTTCTAACAAATGTATATATGAGTACTTTTAAATAAAATATTAATAAAGGACCAAAAAAATCACAAAGACTACATGCAATGACCAGGCTGAATTTTTATGAGGAATATTGGGTTAATTTAGTATTAGGAAAAGTATAAACTAAACATATTTATAAAATTTCTTTTAAAAATCATGTATCAGTAGATGGAGAAAAAAATCACAATACTCACTTTCATTTAAAAAAAAAACTACGACCCACTAGAAAAATAGGACTAAATAGACTTTCCTTAAAATGATAGGTAATACATATCTTAAACCAAGAGCTACTCTTATTTGCCATGCCAATTAACTAAAATCTTCTCCCATCAATTTAAGGGTGAGAAAAGAGTAGCCACTGTTACCTCTTTTATTTGACACGGTACTAGAAATGCTGCCTCAGTCAATGAGGCAAGGAAATGAAATTCAGGGGCTTTCATAGATGAAGGAGAAACAGTGATCACTTTTGCAGAGTAATATGATGGTATGCTTTAAAAAGCCTGAAGAGACAACTAAAAATTAATTGAAACAACTTTAGCAAACTTGAATGGTATAAAATAAATCCGCAAAAATCATCAGCACTTCTATAAAAACAGTAAAATTAAGTAAGACACAGAAATTCTATTTAAAATTATTGCAGAATGTATAAAATACTTAGAAATCTACCTTCCAAGATACACACAAAACTCTTCAAATACAAATACAGGCAACTGTTTACAGAAATATAGACCTAAATAATTGGGAAAATATTAATTGCTTTTGAGTATAATGAAATGACAATACTACTTAAATTTTGGTTTACTTATCCATTAAGTAAATTTTTTCATTCAATCAAACTACCAAAGGATTACTTTATAGAAATAAAAAATATTTATAAGGAGGGAAAAAAGGTCAAGAATCTCAAAAGATAGAACTTTTTGAAATATGGAATGAAGGGGGCCTAGAAGCACCAGATAGAAAATGCTACTACCAAGCAATATTTTTTTTTTAATTCTGTATGGTTATACTAAAACTATACTACAAAACAGTAATTGATAATTTCAGTTTGGTATTAGTTTAAAAAAAGAAACATTAATCAGTGAAAAAAGCAGATACAGCACATGGAAGAAAACCTAACACCCTTGTATTCAACAAATACAAAGCCACAACTACTGGTAAAACTCAATTTTTTATGAAAACTTCTGGGGAATTTGGATGGCTCTATGGAAGAAATCAGATTTAAATCTTGACCTTCCATAGTAAGCTCCAAACAGATACGTGACCTAGTTATGAAAGGTCACAGAACAAAAAAAAATGAAACATCGAAAAAATTATCTCTTAAATCTATGGATAGGACAAAAGTTCATGACCAAAAAGGAAGAGGGAGAGTCATGGAAGATAAAATAGATAACTCTGTTTACATAAAATTTAAAAGTTTTTGCACAAACAGATCTAATAAAGCTAAAATTAAAAGGAAAACAACTGGGGAAAATCTTTCTTGCGTATTTTTCTGATAATGGTCTCCTCTCTCTCTCTCTCTCTGTCTCTCTCTCTCTCTCTGTCTCTCTCCATCTCTCTGTCTCTTTCTCTCTTTCTCTCTGTCTCTCTCTGTCTCTCCCTCTCTCTCTCTCAGTCTCTGTCTCTCTCTCTGTCTCTCTGTCTCTCTCTCTGTCTCTCTCTCTCCATCTCTCTGTCTCTCTCTCTCTGTCTCTGTCTCTCTGTCTCTTTCTCTGTCTCTCTCTCTCTCTGTCTCTGTGTGTGTGTCTCTCTCTGTCTCTCTTTCTGTCTCTGTGTCTCTGTCTCTCTCTGTCTCTTTCTCTCTGTGTCTCTCTGTCTCTCTCCATCTCTCTCTCTCTCTCTCTGTCTCTCTCTGTCTCTCTCTCTCCATCTCTCTCTGTCTCTGTCTCTCTCTGTCTCTCTCTCTGTCCCTCTCTCTCTCTCTTTCTCTCTCTGTCTGTCTCTGTGTGTGTGTCTCTCTCTGTCTCTCTCTCTCTGTCTCCCTCTCTGTCTCTGTCTCTCTGTCTCTGTCTCTCTGTCTCTCTGTTTCTCTGTCTCTCTGTCTCTCTGTCTCTGTCTCTCTCTCTCTCTGTCTCTCTCTCTCTCTCTGTCTCTGTCTCTGTCTCTGTCTCTGTCTCTCTGTCTCTCTCTCTCTCTCTCTCTCTCTGTCTCTCTGTGTCTCTCTCTCTCTCTGTCTCTCTCTCTCTCTGTCTCTCTCTCTCTGTCTGTCTCTCTCTCTGTCTCTGTCTCTCTCCCCCTCCCTCCCACATCATTGTTATTTGTACTTCGTTTTCTAATGGCCTCATGGTGATGACCTGTGTGTTAACTGGATTTATTCTGACTCTGACATACAGACACATACATATGTATTTATGCACACATATATGTGGAAGAGATTCAAATTCATAAGAAAAAGATCCATCAGGATATGAACAAGTAATTCTCAAGGTAAGAAACTCAGGCTTTTGGTAGCCATGTGAAAAGAGTTTCCAATTCATTACTAATGAAAAAATGCAAATTAAAGCAATTCTACAGCTCTGTTTCATACCTGTCAGAGTGGTAAAGATGACCAAAAAGGAGAATTATAAATGTTGAAGTGGCTATGGGAAAACGTATATATTACACGCTGTGGGTGTAGAACATTGGTAGTGTTCTGGAAAGTAATTTGAAGTTGCACAAAAAGCCACTAAACAATGCAGGCCCTCGGACTCAGCAATCCCACTGCTAGGCCTATACCCAGAAGAGATAAAAAAAAAGAGGAAAACGTATTTTATGTATAAAAATATTTCCATTTCTATGCCCCCCATTCATCATATTATAAAAGACCTGAACAGATTGTGGTGTTTGAATATAATAAATGGAATCCTGGAGGGATGAGGGGAAAAGAGATTCAGAAAGACACAGAAGGACTTGTATGAACTGATGGAGAGCGCGGAGAGCAGCACTGGAGAGCAATTGATATAGCAGCATCATTAAAATGAGCATTTTGTAAAACTCTGATGAGCTAAATGATTGCAGAGGACCGATAAAGAAGGATGATGCCCGCTTCCCCAGAGGGAGATGATGGACCAACCTGCAGAATAAGAAATGCATTTGTGGATATGACCAATGTGGGAATGTTTTGCTTAAGCGTGCTTATGTTACTGTCTTTCTCTTTTTTTTTTTCTTAAATGGTCGGACGAGGTTGGAAAAAATTAAAATCACAAATATTAAAACAAAAGTCAACATGTATTTTTAGCTTTTAAAAATGTATTGGTGAGAGGATTCTGGGAAGATGGTCAGAAAATTCCAAACTCTCAAGATTTTCCCCCACATAAGAGAGAAAATAGCACCTTAGTGCAAACAAAGTGCTGGTAAAAATAAATAAGAATAGGGGTACAACAGAACTCTTCCTGGGACAATTTGAGAAGACCAGTAGAAAAATCCCAGGACCAGGTTTGGTCTTTGAGAAGAATAAAGCCCTCCAGGCTAGGGTCAGCTTTACAAGTGGCAAACCCCAGGGTTAGTTGGTTGAAAAGCTGCCTAGTCCCCAGCCACAGGAACTTTTACCCCTGGGCATAATGAGGGAAGTTGGGCTTTGAAGCCCAGGAAGATCAAGGAACTTCTGCTGACGAGGAACACCAGACCCAGCTGGGCCATGAAGAGAGTGGCAGTCACAACCAGTGCGTAGAGAAGCAGTGGGGCAGAAAGCCCCTGGCTGTGCATGCTTACAGGAGGCTGAAGGTTTGGCATTGGTTCCAGGTTAGAGGGGAGAACTGAAGATCTGGGGCAAGACATGCCCCATACAGCAGGGCTAGAGAGGATGATGAAAATTAAGCTACTAGCACAAAAAATGTGCAGGCAAAGGAGAAAGAATCCACCCATAGAAAACTACTGTGGCAATAGAGAAGACCGGGGGTTCATCTTCAGAGGAGGCTATTGAAGTAAAGAAACCCCCAGAGAGTAACATCAAATGGTCACCTGCCCAAAAAGAATTCATAGAAGATCTTTAAAAAGACTAAAAATCAAATGACAGAGATGAAGGAAAAACTTAAGAAAAAAAAAGTAAGAATAAGCCAAGAAAAACATGAAGATTATGAAAAGAAAGTCAACCAATTAGAAAAGGAGGTCTAGAATGGTTTTTTTTTTTTGCTTTTTGGAGGGCAATTGTGGTTAAGTGACTTGTCCAGGGTCACATGGCTAGTTTTTGTGTTGTGTCTGAGGCCAAATTTGAACTCGGGTCCTTCCTGACTCTAGGGTCGGTGCTCTATTCACTGTGCCACCTAGCCACCCCAAGGTCTAGAATCTTAAGAAAGAAGATGACAGCTTGAAAATTAGAATTGGGCAAGGTGAAGCCAGCAAAATTATGAAAGATCAAGAAATAATTAAACAAGATATGGATAATGAAAAAATAGAAGAGAAAGTAAAACATCTTATAAGGAAAACAACAGATTTGGAGAGCAGATCAAGAAAAGAAAACCAAAAAATAATTGGACTAACTATAAACTTAAATAATGGAACTTAAATACAAAGTAAGAAAGGAAAAAAGCACGTCATGTACATGGCAGAACATCAGAGAGGATTACAAATTGCAACAATAAATTTTCATTTCAAGAAAGCCTGTAAGATAAATAATATAACCTTGTATTGAGAAGTGTACATCTTTTCTTTGCTTCCTTGTGAGTTTTCTTTTGTTCTCTGCTGTGCACTTTCATACTTTGTTCTTTTTCTCTCTTCATCCCCCCCCACAGAAGGCTACAGTTTTGTTTCTATAGCTATAGATATATACATAGACATATATACATATACATACATATATGAAAATATACTTTCCAAAAAGTTCTTCTCCTGATCTTTGTTTTTATGTTTGTGCATATGTCTTGTTTCCTACCCCTCCTGCCTCCTCTGCTTTACTTTTACCGGCCACCTCACCCTCCTATTTCTTTGGCCAACCCCCTCTAAGGATCCCTCACCTATCCTCCCATCCCCATAATTCTAAACACCCTTTTCTACCCCTTTTTTACCTATTCCCTTACCCTCCCCCTCAAAATATCCCTCCCTTGTCCTCTCCCCACCTCCCTATGCTCCTACCATATTATTTCTTCTGAATTAGAAGACTTTTTTACTCTTCTAAATATATATGCATTGTTCCCTCTTAAACCCATTCCTGATGAAACTAGGTTACCAGAGCTACCAACCTTCCTGCCCCATCTAATTCTTCTGTGTCCATTCTTCCTTTTGCACCTCATTTGTATAAAATAATTACTCTTTTAAGCTGTTCCTAAATGGTTTTACTTTTTAAATACTCAGGTTTAACCCAATCTTTCTTATGAGCTACCCAATTATTAATAAGACTCTTAGAAATACATTTTACATTTGCATATATAAAAAGGAAATGGTCTATCCTTATTGAATTCCTTATAATCAGTTTTTGGCATGTACCTTATATTTCTCTTGGCTCTCGTATGTCAAATCTTCTATTAAGTTAAGGGTTTTTTTTTAAAAAAAAAACAAAGTTTTGAAAGTCTGATCATTGATCAAGTAACCATTTTTTTTATTCAATATTATGCTTAACTTTGCTGGGTGTGATATTTTTGGCTGGAGACTTAGTTATTTTGCTCTTCAATACATGGTATTCCAAGATTTACAGTCTTTTAATGTCTCTGATGCTAGGTCTTGTGTAATTCTAACTGTGTATTCTAAACTCCTGTTTAAATTGTTTTATTCTTGTTACTTTTAATATTTCATCCTGGAGTTGGGGTTTTTAGAATTTATGTATAATAATTGCCATTCTGCATTAGTGTTTTTTTCACTGTGAGTTTCCCAACCTAATGGAATTATTAGTCTAAATAATACCATTTTTTAAAAAAGCATTTCTTCTACTTGTGGAAAAAGTATAGTGATTGCTTTCTGAGAGTAGAGCTTTTATTCTGTGTACTTCTATTACAAGCAGCTAGCACAGTGCCTGATACATGGTAAATGTTTAATAAATACTCATTGAACGATCGCTTTCTGGTATTTTTCCTAGGAATTTTCAGCCTTTCAGAAAGTCTCTGTTAACACAGTCAGGGAAGCAGGGCAGCTTGATCTGTCATAGCAAGAAGTAAATAGCTATTGCCAGTGTCCCTAATGAGAACAGCCCTTGAGATCTCAAACCTCTGTATTGGTGTTTCTAAATTAGCCTCTCATTCTGTAGTGGCAGAAATAATTGACTTGACAGGTAAGACCTTTTCATGAAAGAACATAGTAAATAAAGCCACTGTGGGCTCTGGTGTTCTGGGGGTAATTTTCCATATGTTGTATACTCCTGTGGTATCCATCTGACCCTGCATAGGGTTTGTGTGCAGGGTAATGCTGCAAATTGCCCAAAGTCTTGAGACCAGAGTATGCTAAGCGGTTGGGTCAGGTCAGAGCTTTGTTCTTGTTATCACTCTGTAAGGCCTTCCTCTTTTCCGAGGTACCTTCCTTAAAGAGATCCTCATAATCAACACCACAAGTGAAGGAAGTTCTATTAGGTCTGGCATTTTTCTCACCAAGGCTTCAAACTTTCCAGAGGGATCTCTGAATCCCCGTCCGTGGGGAGTTTTCCATGAAAGCTGTTATCGATCACTTATTTTCTAAAAGAAAGCTTATAGCAAGTTGTGAAATTGAAGATCTTCAAAAGATTTTCTAGAAACTAACTTTGATTTATTTTGCCTAAATTAAATAGGTGCAAATTTAAAAGGCTACAGGATGGAAAAATATAAAATTATTGCCTCAAATTATGTTTATGAATCTTTAATAATATATTTATTAACACAAATCCCCATTATCACGCTAACTGCAATAATCTATTACTAAATTAATTCTGCACAACTACAACAAATGCTATTTTCCCTTACCTTGAAATATTGTAGGAATATTTTGAAAAGAAAAAGCTAAAATCGAAGAAGATTCTGGAAGATTTTTCACCCTCTGAAAATGCTTCAGTCAGTTTAGATCTTGTCAATTTGTGTATGGTAAATCATATCTCTACCAAGAAGGGAGAACCTGGTGAGTAAATATTTGAACTTCATTCTGAGAATCATACAGTAATAGCTTTAGAATTAGGAGGCAGTGGCTAATATCTGTACATTCATCTAGAATCATGTACTGCTTATATTTACTTTAAAGCATACAATATATTACATCATGTGTATGTATACATACATGTGTGTATATATGTGTATATAAATAAATCTGTGTGTAAGTAGGTGAATATTACAAGATATAAATATCTTTTTATTAGTTCTTATTAGATTCTTAGAGAAGTTGTTTTGAATTAGCTTTAAATATTTGTAAAGTAAACATTTTCCTGGCTTATTTTATTTTAACTCATTCTTTCCATATCTCTTTAAATATTCTTGAGGGGTTAACTTAAATTTGTTGTAAGGACATTTTAATAAAACTGGCAATAGAGTTTTTATAGTGGCAAAAATTGTAATAAGTAACTAGAAAATTCAAAACTATTGTAATAACAATATGCTAATAGCCTTTAAAGTAGGCAAAGAAATAATTTTCAATCGCATTAAGTACACAGTTTGTATTTGTTATCCTTCTGCCTTCCATGGCCCTTGGCCTTTCACGCTGATACGCCCTCTGTATTAGCTCATGCTACCTTCTGGGTAGCCAAAGGCTCCCATTTTGGCATGGGGTCTGCCCTTTTTCAGAAAGTATTCACTTCTCAGATCGTCAGTCATCAGTAAGCAGTCCCTCTGTCAGGATATTACTTCAGTTTTAAGGGGAAAATGCGCTGATTATGTGAATAATTTAATCATGCTGAGGTATAAATGGCTGATAGGCAGAATCCCCTCAGTGAATATTTACATTGTAAAAGAATGCAAATTTAAAAGAATATTCCAAGTGGATCTCTAGTTGGTGCAGGGTATTTTTCTCTTCCAGATGCTTTATAAACAGGACTTCTCAACTGGGCATCCGCCTTCTCAGGAGTTGCCAGCACCTATTGCAAATTATGTTTTAAAAGTTTGGAAAAATAACTTGCCCCATTTATGCTTAAGTATCATGGGATGAATGCTATGACATTTTCCCTTTTCATCGCTATTTTATTATCTAGCTTCTTTCCAATATTTTAGGCAGATACTGTATTTTATGTAAGTTTAGAGGCCTCTGATAACTTTATATATTTATATACTTAACAATAGCCACAGATTTTGACAAATGTTATGAATTCCTGGTTCATCTTTTAAGGCTTCTTTAATTTATTAAATCTTTCAAGAGTTTCTTAGTTTTGCATATTTAGGGGGGAAATACATATTTCTATGTATGTATGACAGAATGAAACTTATGTGGGCATGGGGATCACACCCCTGTGTGTTGTGAGGAGAAGAGGGAGGGTGATAGGTGGCATAAATGTAAGATGCCAGTCACTGACTTGGGGCCAAACTACACCCTCTTTAAAGGTGTGTGTACATATACATGCAGATGCATGTGTGTATAATGTATGTGTGTATGTATATATGCATACATGTAAATACTATATATGAACAAAACTCTCTACTTTTCATTTTAGCTAATTATTTATGAGGGGCACTTTATTAGATGTTTAAGCATTCCTCTTTGGGGAGAGATACAAATGGGCATTTTCTTCATGCTTATTGAAAATTTCTCTGAAGCAAGCCATGTCTGCTTACATTTTATAGTAATCATGAAACAAACGAAATTGCAGAGAGATAAAATGAAGATATAAAATTTAGGTTAGAGTTTTGATTTACCAAATAGAATGATGGAAATTCAATTTTGCCACATCTGTGGGCAAAAATCTTTCCCAAATTTGTACATAGTAGACAATCAATAAATTCTTGTTGAATTGAATTCAATATGGTAAAAAAAAAAAGTTTAGTAAAGATGCATTGTTTTACGTTATTAAAAAATTTGAACTTTTTCATTACAGCCACTATGAGAAAGCCAACCTTTGTGGATCTAAGTAGGAACACAAAGATACCTATAAGAAGGCCCAATTTAGGATTTTCAGTGCCTTCTCATTATAAAGCATCCAACCTCTGCCTTGACACAAAAAACAGGTAATTTCAAACTGGGTGTTATACTGAAGGGTGTTTTTATATGAAGGGTGTTTTTAAGAGGCTTTAAATTGGTTTCTGTCACTACCTGTTTACCTGATTGTGTATTTCAGAGTGGGACATAGTGTTACTCTGTTCTCATTCTTACCATTATTCATTTCTCGACAATCGTATTTTGCCTTTGTAAAACGAGTGCTCTGGAATTTGTCAGGTGACAAAGCTGATACCTCTCCTTATCTGCCCTCACAAGTATGGACCTTCGTCCGTGTTTTTCAAACTCTGGATAAACCAGTTTTTGTGGAATCTCTTGATCCTTCTGGGTGTGTTTCTTTGTCTTTTCTTTGTCAATAAGGAGATTGAAGTAGTCTCCCAAGTTTCTTCTGGTTATAAGCTCCTGTGTCAAGAATTCCTAATTTGGTAAAAATGATGGAAAGAGCCCTGGATTTAGAATCAAAGGATCTAGGTTCTTCTTTTATATGCTCCTTGCTATCTCTGGGAGTTTGAGCAAAATTATTTCTTTTTGTCTTTGGGTCTCAGTTTCCTCATTTGCAATGAAAAGGTTGATTCTATGAATTCATGATTCCAGTATCAAACCTCCTAGATACTAAAGCTCTATGCAAGATTTTTATGTTTATATAGTGCAATTAATTAAATTCTAAGTAGAGGAAACTACCTTTTAACCCATATCCTTGACTGACTGAATTGTCATTCTTGATCAGGCCTTCCAGTAATAATTAATAGTTGCTAGTTGGCCTGATTACTGATTGGCAGCCTAGTCTGTTGTCGACAGATGGGAATGCTGAAGGATGACATTGTTTCTTTATCTGGCTTCCCCTTAATTAATAAAGTACAGGGAGATGATTCTTGGAGGGAACCTAGGTGCCATAGGATTTCTATTAAATTCTTGTGTTTCCCTCTTGTGACCCGGCACCCCAAAATTCTTCATTGATCTCAAATGCCTCAGTGTATTTATAATCTTGCTGATCTGAAAGTTTAAGAGACATAATTTCTGGGTTATTGAATCCTTTTATTAATAATGCCAGCATTTAAAATAAAAGGCTAGTGGCATTCTCGAATGCCAAAAGCCTTCATGGCAGCAGGCTCATGGCTTATCTGTCCCTGAAAGACCTAAGGGTGGTGATCAACTCTGTTTAGCAGTTAATGAGAGGTGGACTTTACAAAGAGAAGCAAGCTCACTGCAGTGAGAGGCTAAGATAGTGACAGACTATCACTATACCCAGACCAATCCTAGCTCTGGTCAAAGAATCAGTATCGTCCAACCAAGTCTGAGCTAGTGTTTTGTGGAGTAGCAGTATTCAAAATGTTAATTCTATCTTCCATCAGCCCTCTCCTTGAGAGATTGGACAAGTAGATGAGACAGAAAAACCCCCAACAACTTGAGTCTCAAGAATTTTAATAATTGGCTATTAATATGAGAGAAATAATCATTTCTCTCACTACTCAATTCAGTTAATACCTTTAAAATTAGATGATATAATCATAGACCTTGAACATTTTATTTGAATGGAAAGCCCTTATTGGTTTTATAAGTTTCCACAATCTTATGTAGAAGAGTACATATTTCAGATATATTACAGAGATATTAGATTGTTTTGAAGTCAAGTTTGTGTTGTAACTTATCATTTTTTTCTTGTAAATTTTCAGTAGTAGGCGTCATCAAAGGATAGACATTAAGAAAGGATCTGGCTCAGATGAGGTAAGGTTGTTTTAAAAATAATTGGACTAATACTTTTTAGCTAAGAACACCTACATTTAGAGATGGGGTATTTATTTATTGATATCATTTTTAGATACTAGTGGTATATGTAATATGGGATTGACTTGTTTGCATGGCCTTTGAAAATAATTCTGTTTTAATAAAGCTCAGAATGGCTGTTTATTTATTGATACTTAATTTGGTTTCATATTATTAATGAGCAATCCATATGTGAAAACATTATTGACCAAATCACTTTATGTTTTATCAAATTATGACATAGACTGTTTATATTTCTCTCAGACTTTTCTTTTCCCTGAAATGTGAAATCTTAAGTGCAGTTTACCCTTAGGAAAACATTGTGCTATGAGTAACCCTAACAAGGGCACTCTTCTTTTAAGGTTACCTATAGTTGGCCCATATAAAACAATCCCCCATCATGTCTTCTGAGACATTGTTTTTAAATTGGCCTTCATATTGCAGAGCTAACTGTGCTGTCAGAAAGATCAGAGAATCACTGAGCTCTCTATGTGGTATGGCATGGGATGTAGGCACTAAATAAAAGATTATTGACTTGTTGATTTGATTCCTGGTAGTCTAATAAATATGGTGGCTTCCCCTTGAGGATGATCTGCTGCAGTGAGTTCTATTTAAGGCTAATAGAGGTTTTATGGCCTAATATACTTATATTAAATACCCTTAGTAGAGCTCTTATGGCATGGTATGCCAGTAGGCAATGATAATGCTTTATTGTCAAGTCGTTGTCCTTCATACCTTCCGAGCCCTTTCCTTTTGGGTGTGCCTCTGGCAATCAGAGGTCACAGAATCCTGACTTCCCTTTTATTTGAATTACAAAAATGATTCATCAAACTAAGATCTCTTGTATTAGGAAATATCATTAGAGAGATGATGATTTAAGGATGAAGTTATTAAAACCATATCACAAAATCACATAATTGATAGAGATTCCTAAAAAAACTATAATTTGTTATGGTTAATCACAATTATTCTCATTCCTTAATTATCGTTCTTGATATTTAAGATTTTCCTTTTGATATTTTTTAATTGTAGTACATGACCTTGTATTTATTTTAATTGGTCTGTTTTCCACAATTATTAAATTTATAGTAATTAGAATGTATTTTTCCTTATAGTTGTCAGGAGTGATGGATTCATACATTACACCAGAAAATCAGCTTAAAAAAATAGAAAACAACAATTTTCTCTCTTTTTCAACTGCATGGACTTCGAATACTGCAAATAATCTAAAACAAGATTTTACTAACAGTGTGATGCCAAATCCTTGGAAATTTACATGTAAAGAAAAGCCGATCGAACAGGTATTCTCAAGCTAAAGTTTTCACAAAAATTTCATTCTATTAGATTTTTGCAAAATCTATTTATTATTTATTTATTTATTATTACTTTTTGGAGGGCAGTTGGGGTTAAGTGATTTGCCCAAGGTAATACGGCTAGCTTTTGCATTAAGTGTCTGAGGCTGGATTTGAACTCAGGTCCTCCTGACTCCAGGGCCGGTGCTCTATTCATTGCGCCACCTACCTGCCCCCACAAAATATATTTAAATTTCTGTTTTGATAGGCATTTAGAAAATATTTTAGTCTCTGAATTTCCAAAAACTTTGGACCACATTAAAGTCATTTTTTAGTTTTTTTTTTAATCTAAATTTTAGTTCTCTGTATTTCTTCCAATTTTGTTCTACCTTCTGTGTGTGTGTGTGTGTGTGTGTGTGTGTGTGAATGTCTTGCTTTTGGGGTGTGTTTCTTATAAACTCACAAATTGTATTTTGTTTGTTTGTTCTATCACTCATTTTATTCGATTGTTTAATACATTCACATGAAGGTAAGGTGTGTTTTCCACTATTCATGTCTGTGATGCTGCTTCTCTCCTCTCCCCGATTTAGAGTTTTACTTTGCTCTTCTTTTTCTGAGAAAATTTCAGTGATTTTTGTGTAGTCTGTTTTAAGATAACCCTAATTCCGATTGACTCTCTTTCCCTCACACTAAACTCCACTCCTGGTTGTCACTCTTTCCTCTTGCTTTAGAGTTTGGATCGTCACTTCCTTTACTAGTTTTAGAGTTTTGCTTAGCTTATTGATTCTTTTTTTTTCTTCCTCTTACTTAGTTATCTAATTCTTACCCACTTTTTTTCATTTATGATTCTTCTCCAGTGTACAGGGTATGCCACTTTGGGCTGTATCTGGAGATCCATTGCTTTTTGTAACATATTATTTCATTGCCTTTAGAGCTTCTGGTCAGAGCAGAATAGTCTAATAGTATTTGGATTTTCTTTGTGTTAGACAGTCTTTCTCTTGATCCCTTGCAAAATTTGGCATTTGTTATTAGAATTTTTAAATGTAACTATTACATGTCTAATGCTTCTTTTGCCCCAGTTCCTTCTGTTCCAGAATGCACTGCAATAGGAAAAACACAGATTTGACTCATAACTCCTGGAAAATCTCATGGTGGGCAAACACCCTAGGCCAGGTGGACTCCTATCCCTCCACAGTCAGCAGTTCTTCAACTGAATACTAGTGCTCCGATCAGAACTTTTTCTTTTTTTCTCTTTCTTTCTTTCTTTTTGTTACATTTTAAGCCCTGAACCAACTCCCTCCCTCTCCCCCTTACTAGAAGGGGGCAAAATTTGATCTGTGTAAAACCATCCTGTGCATATGTCATGTCTGTCTATCACTTTTTTCTCTTGAGGCTTACAGCCTCTTTCTTTATGGGTCCTAGACAGCTGATGTAAGTGTGTACAGTACTCAGAATAACTTGGTTGTTCACAATTATCCTTTGGACAATATTGCTGTTACAGTACACAACATTCTCTTCATTCTGATCACTGCACTTTTCATCATTTCATGCAAGTGTTTCCATATTTTTTTTCTAAAATCAACTGTGTCATCATTTCTTGCAGCACAGTAGTATTCTATCCCAATCATGTAACACAACTTCTTTAGCCATTACCCAATTGATGGACATTCCTTCAATTTCCAGTTCTTTGCCACTACAAAAAACTGTTACAAGTATTTTAGAACATATAAGTTATTTTTCCTTTTTCCCTGATCACCTTGAGAAACAGATATAATTGTGGTGTTGCTGGATAAAACATTTTATAATTCTTTGGGCATAATTGCAGATTGTTCTCCAAAATGGTTCACAGTTCTACCAGTAGTATATTAATGTTCTACTTTTTTCACACCCTCTCCAACATTTGTCTTTTTCCCCTTCTATCATTTTAGCCAATCTGATAGGTGTGAGATGGTATCTCAAAGTTGTTTTAATTTGCATTCCTCCTATTAATAGTGATTTAGAGCATTTTTATATAACTAGATAGCTGTTTTCTTCATCTGAAAACTAATTTTTTTATCATTTATCAGTTGCGAAATGACTGGTATTATAAATTTGACTCACTATATTTGAGAAATTAGGCCTTTATTAGAGACATTTGCTTTAAAAATGATTTCTCAGCTTTCTTAATTCCTTCTAATCTTGGTTTTATTTGTGCAAACATTTTTTAATTTAATATAATCAAAATTATCCATTTTACATTTTATAATACTCTCTTTACCTCGTTTGGTGGTGAATACTTCCTTCTCCATAGATCTGAAACAATCTGAAACTATTCCTTAGTTTCCTAACTTGCTTATGGTATCACTTTTTATGTCTAAAGCATGTGCCCATTTTGATTTTATCTTGGTATACAGTGTGAGATGGTGATCTATACCTAGTTTCTGCTGTACTATTTTCCAGTTTGCCCAGCAGTTGTCAAATAGAGTTCTTGTTCCAAAACCTGAAATCTTTGAGTATATCAAATTCTAGATTACTATAGTCATTTACTATTATGACTTGTGTACTGGATCATTTCCACTGATTCACCACTCTTTGAGCCACTACCGGATACTTTTGATGGTTTCCATTTTACAGTACAGTTTAAGATCTAGTATGGCTAGGCTACCTTCCTTTGCATTTTTTCCCATTAATTCCTTCATTGAGAATTCTTGAACTTTTGTTCTTTCTAATGAATTTTGTCATTACTTTTTCCAGCTTTATATACATTTTTGGTAGTTTGATTGGTATAGCACTGAATAAGTAAATTCGTTTAGTCATTATATTATATTGTTTATCGTTGTGTTATGTTGTGTTATGTTGTGTTATGTTATGTTATGTTATGTTATGTTATGTTATGTTATGTTATG